>NW_006239315.1:163855-171123 GCF_000226075.1 Solanum tuberosum | reverse complement strand
TATATATATATATATATATATAATTCGGTTTTTTTCGGTTTTCATTTTTCTAAATCCGAAACCAAACCAAAAAACCAAACAAAGTAATTTATAAATCCAAAACCAAACCACAAATCCAAAAAACCAATCCAATTTATAATTCGGTTTGATTTGGTTTGGTTTTTCGGTTTAATCCAAATAGTGCACACCCCTATAGGCAAGAGGACAGATTCTTATGATGATCCCTTTACCTTCTCTAAACAAAGCCTATTATATGTTAATTGAGCGGGAAAGTCAAAGATCCATGTCGCAATCTCATAAATCTGGTAGTCAAACTGAGATAACTGCACTTGCTTCCATTAGAACTGGGTCTAATCCTGAAAATAGATTGAAGAAACCTTTCTCACCCTACAGTTATGATCCTAATGTTGTATGTGATCATTGTAAACGAAAGGGGCATACTAAGGCTATATGTTTTCGATTGATTGGGTATCCTCCTGATTTTGAGAGGAGAAGAAGGGAGAATCAGGCTAATCAACAATCAGATAAGGGGAACTATCATACTGAGAGAGGTGGTAACTATCAGACTGAGAGAGGTGGTGGAAACTATCGCACTGAAAGAGGTGGTAACTATCACACTGCACATAATGTCGTTGGTAGTATCAGGCACCTAACCTCTCTGGGAATATTAACTACAACAAAGGTATGGAAGTCATACATGAACAATATAATCAAATTCTACATATGCTTGGGAAATTCAACCTGCAGGGAGGCTCAGATATGGGTACTAGTTCACATGGTCCAAATACTGGCAGTGCAAACTCTATTCAGGGCTCCTCATCAACCAACACAGCAGGTAATACCAGACATTACACAATAAGTAATCATGATTGGATAGTGGATTCCGGAGCTACCAACCATATGACTTATAATTCAAACGTTCTTGAACAATTGAAAACTGTCTCTCCTAACACACCTAATCAAGTACACCTACCTATCGGAGAAACCACTACTGTTACCCACTCAGGATCCTGTATCATCACCAAACATGATAATGTTAATAATGTACTAGTAATACCTGCATTCAAAAACAACTTTCTGTCAGTTTCAAAACTTACTAGAGATCTGCAGTGTTCAGTTTCTTTCTTTCCTGATTTTTTTGTTTTTCAGGACCTTTACAATGGGCAGGTGAAGGTGATTGGTAGAGAATCTGATGGACTCTACTTTCTGCCTGCTCACACTGCTCATAACATCAATTAAGTCTCTTCTAATCACATCCATTCCTCCAATGCACATGAGGACACTCACTCTCAAGTACTGCTGTGGCATCAAAGACTGGGGCACACCTCTTCCGGTGTCCTAGCACATGTCTTACCTAATTCTTCTAAGCACAGTTCAGTAGAGGTTAAGAATTGTACCATCTGTCCCTTAGCTAAACAATGTAGATTGCCATTTTCTCATAGTATCTCTGTGTCATCACTTCCATTTCAATTGTTACATATTGATGTTTGGGGTCCATTCAAGTTTCCTACATATGATGGGAACAGGTTCTTTGTTACTATTGTAGATGATTGTACAAGAATGTTGTGGCTATTCTTAATAAAATTGAAAAGTGATGTTTGTGTCATTTTGCAAAACTTTTTTACTTTAGTTCATATCAATTTAGGGCAGTAGTGAAGGCCATCAGAACAGACAATGGAACTGAATTTATTAATGCTGAGTGTCACAAGTTATGCACTGCCTTAGGCATTGTGCATCAAAGAACTTGCATCCATACACCTAAGCAAAATGGTGTTGCTGAGAGAAAACACAAACATATTTTAGAAGTAGCCGGAGCCATTAAATTCCAAGGTCACATTCCTCTTAGATTTTGGAGCCATTGCGTTCTAAGTGCTGCATATATTATCAACAGACTGCCTACTCCAGTGTTGAATGGGAAAGTCACCATATGAGATGTTTCACAACTATACGCTTTCTCTGCAGCATCTCAGAATCATTAGTTGTTTATGTTTTGCCAAAAATATGCATATCAATGATAAGTTTCAGCCCAGGAGTGTTGTTGCTATTCATATGGGATACAGTGATCAGACTAATGTTACATTCTTTATGACTTGAAAGACAAACAGTTCTTCATTAGTAGAGATGTTGTCTTTAATGAGTCTATTTTTCCATTCTCTCTTCCTCCATCAACAGCTTGGAAATTATTTCCTACAACTGTTGATCCTCCAAATGATGAACTAGGCCATATTGCTGATATTATCAGTCCTCCCACAGTCCCTATAATTTCTGCTCCAACATCAGCACCATCTAGTCACAGAAGATCTCAAAGAACCAGTACTGCACCTATATGGATGAAGGATTATGTAGCTGCAGTACAAAATATTCCTTCCACCTCCAAACCTAAATACTCCATTGATCAGTATCTAGGCTATGGCAGATTGACAGCTCCTTATCAGTCTTATATATCTTCTTTTGGAGCTGATATTGAACCATCCAGTTTTGAAGCAACTTGTAAAGACCCTAGATGGGTTGAGGCAATGCAAGCTGAGATTGCAGCTTTAGAGTCCAACAACATCTGGCAGGTTGTTCCACTGCCTTCTGGTAAATCACCTATTGGATGCAAGTGGATTTTTAAGATCAAGCACCAAGCCAATGGGCAGGTTGAAAGGTTCAAAGCCAGACTAGTAGCTAAAGGTTTTAATCAAAGGGAAGGGTTAGACTATCAGGAGACATTCTCTCCTGTTGTCAAGATAGTCACTGTTAAGAGTGTCTTAGCACTGGCTGCAGCAGGCAATTGGCATGTACATCAGATGGATGTGTACAATGCTTTCCTGCAATGAGATTTATATGATGAAGTTTAGATGACTCTTCCTCAGGGCTTCCAACTTCCACAGGGATTTAATGGGCAGGGGGAGAAACCAGTATGTAGGCTCATCAAATCCCTGTATGGACTGAAGCAAGCACCTAGGAAATGGAATGTAAAACTGACTGAAGCACTCATCAGATCAGGCTTTGTGCAGAGTCATCTTGATTATTCTCTATTCACAAAAAGGGCTGGCACTGCCTTAGTAGTAATATTAGTGTATGTTGATGATATGATGATCACAGGTAATGACATCAACCTTATTCAGGAGACTAAAAGGACTTTACAGGACACCTTCAAAATGAAAGACCTTGGAGATTTGAAATATTTCTTAGGAATTGAGTTTGCCAGGTCTCAAAAGGGCATAGTTATGCATCAGAGGAAGTACACTCTTGAAATCATTTCTGAAGCTGGCTTGAGTGCTGCAAAACCAGCCACTACACCACTGGATCCATATGCACAATTAACCTCTAAAGAGTATGATAAGATCAATGATAGAGGTGATACTGATAGTTTATTGAAGGATCCTAGTATATACAGAAGACTAATAGGGAAGCTGCTGTACCTAACTGTCACCAGGCCAGATATCTCTTTTGCCATTTAGATGCTAAGTCAATTTCTACAACAACCTAAACAGTCTCATATTAATGCTGCACTAAGAGTGGTAAAGTACATTAAGGGACAAGCAGGGATGGGAATATTGTTGTCAAGCACAAACAACAAACTACTACAAGTATATTGTGACTCAGACTGGGCTACATGTCCACATACCAGAAGGTCAGTAACTGGTTTTCTAGTCAAACTAGGAGACTCACTCATTTCATGGAAATCCAAAAAGCAGGGAACTGTGTCAAGAAGTTCAGCCGAAGCTGAGTACAGAAGCATGGCTAATTCAGTAGCTAAGATAGTTTGGATAGTTGGACTATTCAAAGAGTTGGGAGCAGAAATTAAAACACCAGTGATCATTCACACTGATAGCAAATCAGCAATGCAGATTGCAGCAAATCTAGTGCATCATGAGAGAACGAAGCACATAGAGTTGGACTGTCACTTCATAAGGGAGAAGATACATCAAGGGTTGATTGAAACAAGACACTTAAACACCAAAGATCAAATGGCTGATTTACTTACTAAAGGTCGGAGTAGAACACAACATGAATACTTACTGTCCAAGTTTGGTGTATTAAACTTATTTATACCCTCAAACTTGAGGGGGAGTATTGGAGAAAGGATTACTTAGAAGTTAGTGGACTAAGTTGTAAATAAAATTAGTTAGCAGTGTTTGTTATAAAGTTAGTTATGAAGTTAGTTAGAAGTGACTGTATATAAACAGCGAATTGGAATTCATTGTAGATTGATTCAGTTGAATAAAAACTTTGGAAGTTATCTTCATCTTCTCTCTTTCTCTTATCTTGAGTTAGTTGCAAACTACTCCAATGGAGACTTTTAACACAACCCCATTCTAATGAACTAATCAACTGACTAAATCAAATGTCTAAGTCTGAAAATGGTGGACATACACGAAAGAGAATTCCATGGCAGCTCGAAAGAATTGGCTCACCCTTGAATTCGAAACGACGATCACTGATCTTCTAAGCGAGGTCTGGCATTAGCCGCTTGAAGATGCCCTGTACTCAATAAAAATAAGAGCAAGTGCAGTATCAGTACACAACCGCAGTGTACTGGTAGGATCACATGGCTATCTCACTAAGTGCAGCATAAGCAAGTCAGGACAACATTATAATCATTTGCATACATATCAACATATACAATATTATCAATAATTAAGAACAATGAACAACGAACATTTTATATCACATCATTGGTCCTCTCATGGAACCCAAACCCAAACAGTTAGCATACCGGAACGTGGTACCCGATCCCAATGTTATTTTGGAACGTGGCAACCGATCCCAAATTATGCCGGAACATGGCAATCGATCCAAGTTAGTTATGTCGAAATGTGGCAATCGATCCCATTCACATACTACAATCACATTCACAAGTACATCATCAAGATCATACATTTATGTCATGATTTCATGACATTCATCAATTCTCTATCTCATTTACAACAAGTGTGATCAACATTGCAACATTCATACATATACAAGTATCATAATGAAGCAAGAACAAGCATACATCACACAATCATAGAATCACAACCATCACCTACCTTGAAACACACTTGAAACCCTAAGAAACTTGATCCTTCCCTTTGTGGGTTCATTCCGCTTTTTCTTGGTCTACATACAATTAATATAATACGGGAATCAATAAACAATCACTAATTACCCGAATTACTAATAATTCTATGAACCCTAGATCAAGCCCATGATCCCAATTAGCCAAATTAGGGTTGTTTCCACCATAGAATCTATAACAAAACCCTCCCCCATCAATATTCACCCATTTTATTACGTTCTACAGATCGAAAAACAGATTCGGAGAGTGAAAAACTTACCTTTAGCCTCAAGAATGGTGAAAAATAGAGTAGGAGTCGCTTGGGGTTCGTTCCTTAGCTCTAAATATCGAAAAGTGCATAATAAGGTCGTTTAGGGGTTTATTAACTATCTTAAGTCGCGTCGAGCCCGCCACAACATCACCCATCTCGCCACAGCGGCCCCGCCAGAGCGGCCAAAACACCCGCCAAAGCAGCTTGCGCGAGACAGAGAGCTATTTAAAGAATTCCAAAATTCCCATTTCACAACACACCTCTAACGAACGACACTTAGCAAATACCCTTTATGCTAAGGTCAATTTCGGGGGTTCTACTCACCCAAATTCAATTTCGTAAAGTCATACGAATTCCTTAAAGAGTTATCTAACCGCTCATGCAATCAAAATCATAAATGATTCACCCGATTGTTACAAGATTTCCCTACACCTCGATGATTCCAATTTCGTCCAAATCTGGACAAGGTTGGGAAAATCTAAATACTACGAAAAAGTTTTCAGACCCCAAAGTTTCCCCTATTGACATTTCTATAACGACGGGAACATGTCGTTACAATAGAAACCAATTTACCCATCACTCGTCCTCGAGTGACAAAACTTAGGAAAATAGGCCAAGGAAGGGATGAAGTAGTACCTGATTCGACGAACAATTGGGGATACTTCTCTAGCATGTCTCTCTCGGTTTCCCAAGTAGCTTCCTCAACTGGACGATGCTTCTATTGAACTTTCACGAACTTAATCTCCTTGGTCCTCAACTTACGCACATCATGATCAAGAATTGCAATCAGTTCCTCCTCATATTATAGGTCTTTGTCTAATACCATTGAGACCCATTTAATGATGTAATCCCCATCACCATGATACCTCTTCAACATGGATGCATGAAATATCGGATGAATACTCAATAAATTAGGAGGTAAAGCCAATCTATACGCTACCGGCCCTACATATTCAAGAACCTCAAAGGGACCAATGTATCACAGACTTAACTTGCCCTTCTTGCCAAATCTCATCACCCCTTTCATGGGTGGTACCTTAAGAAGAACATTCTCACCTGTTTGAAACGCCATATCTCTTACCTTATGATCCGCATACTTCTTCTGTCTACTCTGGTTGCTAGAAGCTTAGCTTGAATACTCCTCACCTTATCTTGAGCATCGTTCACTAAATCAACCCCTAAAGGTTTCACATCTCCAGCCTCAAACCATCCTATGGGTGATCTACATCCCTTCCCATATAATGCCTCAAATGGTGTCATATTAATGCTGGAGTGATAACTATTATTATAAGAAAATTCACACAAAGCTAAGAACTTATCCCAATGTCCTCCAAAATCAATCACACATGCCATCAACATGTTTTCCAATACTTGAATAGTCCTCTCCGATTGTCTATCCGTCTGTGGATGAAAAACTATGCTAAAAGTGAGTTGTGTACCTTATTCATCATGTAATTTCCTCCAAAACTTGTAAGTGAATTGGGTACCATGATATGAGATAATAGAAAGGGGCGTCCCATACAACCTCACTATGTCTTTCACATAAACTTTAGCCAATCTATCAACCACTACCCAAATAGAATCAAACTTCCCTAAGGTGTTGGGAAGACCAACCACAAAATCTATAGCTATCCTTTCCCACTTCCATTCCGGAATTGGCATTCTTTGAAGCAAACCTGCAGGCCTTTGGTGTTCATATTTCACTTGTTGGCAATTTTGACACTTTGCCACAAACTTCGCTATGTCTTTCTTCATGCCCGGCCACCAGTAAATTCGTTTCAGATCTCTATACATCTTGGTCACACCCGGATGAATAGAATATCGCGAACAATGAGACTCTGCCAACAATTTCTCATCCATGTCATCTACCTTAGGAACACATATTCTCCCTTTAAAATTGAGTACACCATTCGCATCAAGAGTGGTCACTTGTACCTTACCAATCGCAGTCTTCTTTCTAAGTTCTTCTAG
>NW_006239315.1:152746-163480 GCF_000226075.1 Solanum tuberosum | reverse complement strand
CATCCTCAAATTGTTTGGCCTTGATCTCATCAATGAAAGTGACCCTTACTTCAATACTAACTAATACCCCACCTCTTTCTGAGATGCCTAACTGCATGAACTTAGATTCTAAAGTCTCAATTTCCTTAGCCAAAGGTCGCTTGGCTACACTTAAGCAAGCTAAACTACCCATACTCACCGCTTTTCTACTCAAAGCGTCTGCCACAACATTAGCCTTACCCGGATTGTATTGAATGGTGACATCATAATCTTCCAGTAGCTCCATCCACCTTTATTGCCTCAAATTCAAATCCTTTTGAGTGAACACATGTTGCAAACTACGATGATCAGTAAACATTTCACACTTCACACTTAACACCATAAAGGTAATGCCGCCAAATCTTAAGAGCGAATACTACCGCTGCCAACTCTAAATAATGCGTTGGATCATTCCTCTCGTGCACCTTCAATTGATGCGAGGCATAAGCTATAACACTCTTACCCTTTATCACCATAGCACCCAAACCAGAATGTGAAGCATCACAATAAACAATAAAATCTTTACCTTCAACCGGTAATGCTAGAATAGATGCAGTGGTCAAGAGAGTCTTGACCTTTTGAACGCTCTCCTCACATTTTTTAGTCCATTCAAATGGTATCTCATTTTTGGTCAAATTAGTCATATGCGTGGTGATAGAAGCAAAGTTCTTTACAAATCGACGATAATAGCTAGTGAGCCCAACAAAACTCTTAACTTCCGTCACAGAGCTAGGTCTAACCCAATTCTTAACCGCTTGAATCTTTTGAGGATCTACCATTACCCCTTATTTCGAAACTACATGCCCAAAAAACGCAACAGAAGTCAACCAAAATTCACACTTCAAAAATTTACCATACAACCTTTGTTTCCCAAGAACACCCAGAACAATAAGTAGATGGCCAACATGCTCTTTCTCTCTTTTCGAATAGACCAAAATATCATCAGTAAACACTATAATAAACGAATTAATAAATGGTTTGAACACCCCATTCATCAAACTCATGAAAGTTGCAGGCGCATTGGTCAAACCAAACGACATAACTAAAAACTCATAGTTCCCATAGTGAGTCCTAAACGCCGTCTTAGGCACATCCTCAGGCCTAATTTTTGATTAATGGTAACTAGATCTTAGATCAATCTTAGAGAAAACTGACGCACCTTGCAATTGGTCAAAAAAATCATCTATTCAAGGCAAGGGATACTTATTTCGAATAGTGACCCTATTCAATTGCCGATAATCTATACACATTCTCATACTACCATCTTTTTTCTTAACAAACAAAACTGGAGCACCCCATGGGGAAGCACTAGGACGAATAGATCCCTTATCAAGAAGCTCTTGGATTTGAGCCTTGAGCTCTCTTAATTCTGTTGGAGCCATGCGATATGGAGTGATAGAAATGGAACGCGTACCAGGCTCTAAATCAATGCAAAAATCTATATATCTATCCGGAGGCATACCAGGCAAATCAGTAGGAAACACTTCTCTAAATTCTGACACCACATGAATAGACCCAATGGATGGAGCTTCAATCTCAATATCCCTAATATGAGCCAAATAAGCCAAACAACCCTTCCCTATCAATTTCTTAGCCCGAATAGAGGATATGATCTTAGTTCTCTTAGGCTTGTACACCCATTCCCACTCTAATTTTTCCCTTCTCGAAATTTCTAAAGTTACAGACTTAGTATTACAATTCAATACAACGTAATAGGGGGACAACCAAGTCATGCCTAAGATAATATCAAAGTCAGTCATATCCAAAATCACCAAATCAGCCCAAGTCTAAAAACCCATAAACAAAATAGGACAAGCACGATAGACATGAGTAACTATGACTGATTCTCCAACTGAGTAGAAACATGGATAGAGGCATTAAGTATAACACAAATCATATCAAACTCTGAGGCAAATTGCACAGATACATAAGAATAAGAAGAACCCGGATCAAATAACACATTAGCCATTCGGTCACATACAAGAATAATACCTGTGATCACCGCGTCAAACGCCTCTGCCTCATTCTTTCTCGAAAAGGCATAACACTGAGCCCTATCATCTTGACGAACTACTTCCCTGCCTGGTTGATCGTTACCTCTACCCAGATTACCATTTCCTCTACCTCCACGGCCTCGCTGATTACCACCTCCCCCACCTTGTGGACGCCTTCGACCATTATTACCATTTCTCACAAGTACCACTTCTCTAGTCTGCTGCTGCGCGGGATCGAACACACGTGGTTGGGGAAACTCTCTCCTCATATGTCTATGTTTTCCACCATTGTAGCAAGTACGATCAAAAGATAGTTTGCCGCCCGTCGAAGGTGCGACTCCCTGGCTATCCTAAAAATTACAGGATGAAGTTCCCGAGTAGTTACCTGTAGAGGCAGGCATAGCGGACTGAATTAGCTTAGCTGCAAGCGTTGGCCTTCTGGACCCTCTAGCGTAAGGACCTTGAAAGTTACCCGAGTTCTTGGGCCTTTTTGCCAATGCCTTGGCTTGACCGTCTCGCCTTACCCTCTCCTTTAAAGCTCATTAAAGATCCTCTCTAAAAAAGTCATATGAACAGATAATACTTGCAATTCAGAATTTAATCCCCTAATAAATAACCAAATTCTCTCTTCCTCAGTAGTCACCAATTGAGTAGCATATCTAGGCAAAGCATGGAACATGACCTTATAAGTAGCCACAGTCATACCACCATGCTCCAAAGCCATGAACTCATCCTTCTTGCGATCCCTCAAAGTCCTAGGCACATACTTTTGTAGAAATGGAGCATGAAATTAGGTCCAAGTAAGTGGAGGTAGAGTAGAAGATCTGCATTTCATATAAGCTCTCCACCACTGCTTAGGCTCACCTTGAAGTTGGAAAGACACAAACTCAACCCCATGCTGATGAACAATACCCAGTTTATGAAGCCTCTCATAGTAATCCAGAATGAACTCATAAGCATCCTCATTCTCAAAACCAAGAAACACTGGAGGCTTTAGCTTTAGAAACTTAGTCAATATTTCATGCTCAATACCAGTCATAACAGAACCCAACAAAGGTCGAAAGAAAGCATCATTACCTCCAGTCCCACCCACCTTGGGATTCGTGCTAGCAACATGAGGATTAGTTGGAGCTTGAGTTGCTTGAGAAGAATAAAGCACTCTAGGACCAACCAATCCCTGTAAGAACGACATGATCTAAAAAGCATTATAAAATAATATGGTGCATTTAACTACCATTTATGAGCTGTAACAATCTGCATCATTCCTAAAAACATATTTTGTTTAGAAAAATATTAATAGGTTTTGCAAGAGTATTGTCTTCAACAATATTTTTACCTTTGTTAGTAGCAGACTCAATCTTAGTAAGGCGGTGATCACAAATAATCTGATTTTGTTTAAGAGATTTAATCTCTTGCTTTAATTGTTCAATTTCTCCTTTTAAATCATCAAAAGAAGTATCGCGTATAACAACATGCTGTCTAGAAAGTCTATTATTGACTTCAGATAAAGAGTAAGGAGCAAAATATTCAAACTCATTTTTTGATTTTTCAACAACATTAGATGAACTAGCCTTATTATTAGCAGCAAGCTGAATAATTTTTTCACGCAATGTGTTATCAGTAACTTCTTTTAAAAGTTCTATCACATTATCGGAAGTAATAGTATTAATATTCATATCTTCAAATTGAGATTGTAATTTATAAAATTCATTATTTTCACAAGAGCAAATATCACCTCTACACTTACAAGCATCTATAGTCTGAGTATTACTAGATGTTTCAGGTTTATCAGTTTCAGAACCTGATTCAGAATAATTATCAGCATAATCGGACTTAGAACCAGAGGTGTACAGGAAACTATAGGTCTTATCATGCATATCTTCCTCTAACTCTAGAGTTTTAAGCTTTTCAAGCCTACAATTTGGTGCTATATGCCCAAATTTGCCACATTTATAACACTTAATCTTTGCGAGTTCTCGCCTAGATCTATTCTTGGTGAATCTATTAGATTTACGATTAGCTCTTCGTTCTTCCCGTTCTTCCCTAGATCTTTGTTTAGACCTTTTCTTTCTATAAGGTTTTTTTGAAGTGGAACCACTAGAATCTCTATGTTTAGTACCTTTAGCGGTATCAGGCAATCCAAACTGAATACAGAAGTCTCCTAATTGGGACCTTTCTCTGAGCTTATCAATCTTAAGCTATTTAGAAAGTTTCAATTCATTGCACAAGTTTATACCTTCTTGAGTGCAAGCTCCTATAAGCTTCCCATAAGTGTAGGTGTGTCATAAGGAATAATACCTTGAGAATTTCGAAGAGTTTTCTTAACTCTTTATGCAAATAAGGGAGGTAAACCATCTATAAACTTGGCTTTCCAATGCTCAAGGCCGTTTTCTGGTAGTTCCATCACCCGACTTAGATAAGTATCTTTATACCATCGAAATTCTCCTAAATGTCTACATCGAAGACCATTTAGCAAAGAACGAACAATTTCATATTGATTGCTAAATCTACCATTAAAATGTTCGAGAATAGTCAATACTAGGGTATAAACAGCGTCTTCTCTATTTTTTACTAAGGCTAAACCTAATTTATCAACACCATCATTAACAGCCTTAGCATTAAGTACAACGGCTTTCCCCTCACAGGTCATATAATTATCCCACCAACCTCTAAGTTGACCAGTAAAATCTGCAATTATCATTTTGCAAATAGTCCTATAAGAATACTCTTTGAATAAACCAAAATATCATCAATATAACAATGATGAAGTCCAAATATGAGTTGAAAATATCATTCATAATTTGAACAAAGAAAGTCTCTGGTAACCCTTTAAGAGTTAAAGGCTTAAAAGCAATTTGAACCATGCCAATATGCAAGAACTTATATTGAGATTTATATAGATCAATATCACGCTTATTTAATAAACTCATCTGAACAAACTATTCGTTTATTAAATAAGAGTCATCACCATATTTTTTGACAAGTACATTGATTATTTGCTCCGATTGTGTTTATGCTTTGATAGATCCTGGATTTACTCTGTCTTATGTTACTCCATTTATTCCGGAGAAATTATGTATAGTAGCAGAGTCATTAGATCGACCCTTTATTGTATCTACACCAGTTGGTGAGTCTATTATTGCCAGGAGAGTTTATCGAGGTTGCACGGTAGAAATTATCGATCGTCAGACCTTTGTAGACCTCGTAGAGTTAGAGATAGTCGATTTCGACGTCATTATGGGTATGGACTGGTTAGCATCTTTTTATGCTAATGTTGAGTGCCGAACAAAGATTGTTAGATTCCACTTTCTAGGAGAGGCAGATCGGGAATGGAAAGGTGATACAACAACGCCGAAAGGTAGGTTTATATCCTATCTTAAGGCGAGGAGGATAATTACTAAGGGTTGTATTTATCATCTTGTTCACATTCATGATATAGATGTAGAACCACCGACTTTTCAAACTATTCCGATAGTTAGTGAGTTTCTAGATGTATTTCTAGACGAGCTCCATGGTATCCCTCCAGAACAGGAAATTGATTTTTCTATTGATATGCTACCAGGTATAGAACCCATATTTATCCCTCCTTATAAAATGACTCTTGCTGAGCTAAAGGAGTTGAAGGATCAGTTGAAAGACTTGCTAGATAAAGACTTTATTAGGCCTAGTGCTTCACTATGGGGTGTGCCAACATTATTCATAAGGAAGAAAGATGGCTCACTAAGAATATGTATCGATTACCGACAACTGAATAAGGTGACTATAAAGAATAAGTATCCCCTTCTGAGGATTGATGACTTGTTTGATCAGTTACAAGGTGCTAAGTGCTTCTCAAAGATTGATTCAAGATTAGGGTACCACCAGATACGAATTCGTGAGAAAGACGTTCCAAAGACAACTTTTAGAACCATATATGAACACTTTGAGTTCTTGGTAATGTCTTTTGGATTAACTAATGCTCCAGCAGTGTTCATGGACCTGATGAATAGTATATCCAGGATGTGTCTAGACTTGTTTGTGATTGTATTTATTGATGATATTTTGGTGTATTCACGTTCAAAAACTGAACATGCAAATCATCTGCGAGCAGTCCTTCTGTAGGTTCTTCGAGACCCGGAACTTTATGCAAAGTTTTCTAAGTGTGAGTTCTGGTTGGACTCTGTAGCTTTCTTAGGCCATATTGTATGAGATGCAGGCATTGCGATTGATACACAAAAGATTGAGGTCATAAAGACTTGGCCCAGACCCATCCCGACCGAGGTTCATAATTTCTTAGGGTTAGCTAGGTACTACAAAAGGTTTGTAGAGTGGTTTTCTTCACTTTCTGCCCCATTAACGAAGCTGGCTCAAAAAGCAGCTAAGTTCTAGTGGACTGAGGCTTGCGAGCATAGTTTCCAGGAGCTGAAGGACATGTTGACATCAACACCAGTTCTAACATTGCCAGAGGGTTCAGAAGGCTATGCGGTGTATTATGATATTTTTGGTGTTGTGTTGGGATGTGTTCTAATGCAACATGGTAACTTTAAAGCATATGCTTCAAGGCAATTGAGAAAGCATGAGAAGAACTATCCGACCTATGATTTAGAGTTGGCAGCAGTTGTGCATACGTTAAAGATCCGGAGACATTATTTGTATGGCGTTCAAGTTGACATCTTCACAGATCATAAAAGCCTTTAATATATCTTTAGATAGAAGAAATTAAATCTGCGATAGGGTCGATGGCTTGAGATACTGAAAGACTACGATGTGGATATTTTATATCATCCAGAAAAGGTGAATGTGGTAGCCAATACCCTCAGTCGAAGATCTATGGGTAGTTTATCCTATTTAGGTGTTGCGAAGCGTGAGCTAGCATGAGAGCTTCACCAGTTAGCTAGCTTGGGAGTCAGATTGTTAGAGGTAGAAGATAGTGGGGTAACAATTCAGGACCCAACCGTATCATTTCTAGTTGTAGAAGTAAAATCACTACAACAAGAGGATCCTAACTTAGAGCAGCTCAGAGCCAAGGCTCAAGATCAGCAATCTTTAACATTTAATATAGCAGGAGATGGAGTCCTTAGATATAACGGTCGATTGTGTGCTCCAGATGTTGCAGGGCTTCGACATCGAATTATGGAAGAGGCACATCATTCCAGTTATTCTATTCACCTTGGAAGATGTACCATAATATTAAGGAGATCTGTTGGTGGCACGGGAAAAAGAAGGACGTTGCTGAGTTTGTGGCATAGTGTCCTAATTGCCAACAGGTGAAGGTTGAGCACCAAAAGCCTGCTGGGCTAGTTCAGGAGATAGTCATTCTTTGTGGAAGTGGGAAGCAATTAATATGGATTTTATATCAGGGTTACCTCGATCGCGTTGCAAGTTTGACTCTATTTGGGTAATTGTTGATAGACTAACAAAATCAACCCACTTCTTATCAGTCAGGGCTACTTTTACGGCCAAAGACTATGCAGGGCTCTATATTAGAGAGATTGTAAGGCTACACGGTGTCCCAGTATCTATTATCTCTGATAAATGAGCACAATTTACCGCCAACTTCTGGAAGTCCTTCCAGAAAGGAATGGGGACACAGGTTAATCTTAATACAACCTTTCACCCTCAGACAGATGGCCTGAGCGCACAATTTTGACACTCGAGGATATGCTATGGGCGTGTGCGCTAGACTTCAAGGGAAGTTCGGATGACCACTTACCTCTTATTGATTTCACATACAATAATAGTTATCATTCCAACATCGGGATGACACCTTATGAGGCTTTGTATGGGCGAAAATATAGGTCCCCCATCAGATGGTTCAAGGTAAGTGAGTCAGGATTGATTGGATCCGACTTAGTACAACAGACAGTGGAGCAGATTAAGCTCATTCGAGAGAGGTTGCTAATAGATCAAAGCCGACATAAGTCATACTTAGATGTGTGACGAAGGGAATTAGAGTTTTGTGTCGATGACTGGGTATTCTTAAAGGTCTCGCTTATGAAAAGTGTTATGAGATTTGGCAAAGAAGGCATGCTTAGTCCAAGATTCATTAAGCCATACCAAATTCTTTGGAGGGTAGGACGGGTGGCTTATGAGTTAGAATTGCCTTCGAGACTAGAAACTGTTCATCCAATTTTCCATGTATCGATGCTACGAAAGTGCGTAGGAGACCCTTCTCGGGTTGTCCCGATTGAGGATGTTCATATCATAGAGGAGTTGTCCTACAAGGAAACTCCAATTTCCATATTAGATCGGCAGGTCCATAAATTGAGGACCAAAGAGGTGGCTTCGGTTAACATATTGTGGAGAAACAAGAATAGAGAAGAGGTGACCTGGGAAGCTGAGGATGGCATGAGGTCCAAATATCCTCACTTGTTTCATACCCGAGGGTGATGACATATCAATTTATTTTAGTGTAGTGAGGTTAGATACCAATCTGATTTTTTATTTTGTTGCTTATTATTATTGTTGTTGTCGTTGTATATTTGCTCGCGCTGTTATTGTGGAGCTATAGTGTTTAGCTATTTATGTCATCCTGTGAGACGCCTAGGTTAGAATTTTTGTGTTTCATGTTCCTGGATAGTCACATTTACAAAGGATATTCTGCCTAAATTTTTGATACTCCTAAGGACTTAACCGCGTGACTCATATTTTTTCATTCAAGGACGAATGTTTCTAAGGGGGGAAGGATGTAACACCCCGACTTTTCAAAACGTCTAAATTAACTCGTATCTTCGTGGAAAGACAACGAGGGTGGGTAATAAATTAAGAATGATGTGGCATGTCATATTTTAAGTGTTCAAGGGTTGTGTCTCAAGTTTTGAAGTTAGGTATGTGCCAAAATAAAAGTTGGCGAAAGTTATCGTAAGTTCCTTTTAAAAGATTTCTCTGAAGTTTGGGTCAAATGTCCTGGATGTTTTCTCCCAATATATAAATAGTTAGAAGGCCTATCACACATTAAATTGAAGGCCTACGAGTCTAGTTTACAACGCACAAAACCCCGTATCCAACCGACATTGGAGTAAAAAGTTATGAGGGTTTTACTGCCGACTGCCGAGGCAGAATCCGGGTCGGGTAAAAAATGTGGTATGTCCGCTTAGTCAACGTTTTAAGCCATGAAAACATCTCTTTTCACTTCCAAACCAGAAAGAAAGCTTAAGAGAGGGTTCCTATGGAGTTCGTGCATGATGAAGGTTAGTTTTTGACGATTTCTACCATTAAAAGGTGGCCCCCATGCCTAGAAACTTAATCTCTACACGTGACAATCATTTTTCCCCTTCTATTAGCTTCGTTTGGAGCTGGTTTCCCTTCAAGGTTTAAACTTGGTTAACTAAGGTAATCATCTCGGGACTCTTTTATGATTGTTTTTATGAATTTCTACGAACGTTTTGACAAGTTGGGGCAATATGGCAAATCTTCCTATTTAAGATTAATTATGAACTGTTTATAGGTGCGTACTAGCTTTGTATATATAGTTTTTGTGAAGCTTAGGACATAAGGAACAACTTTCGTGAAGGAACTACGATATTTCGAGCATTCATTGGAAAGGTATGTTAAGGCTATTCCCTTGTTCACATGTTTCCTTAGAGCTTGGGAGTGATATAATAGGGTAGTTAATGTTAGTGATCTTGTAGTTGTAATTGTGAGTGGTTGGCTGATTGAGTGGTTATAAACCCTCATTTTAGGGACTCATAGTCTGGTAAGAATGATCCTAAGTTCGGAACGACTTGGAGATTATTCATATATATTGTTTATAGCTAAATTGCTCGCCTTTAGCCTATTCAATTGTTTGTTGTCGCCCTTGGGGATATTGTGGTTAGTTGTTGAGCTATGAATTGTCTATGGGGGTTATGTTGTTGTCTAATAGGACTATGTTATTTCCAAAGAGGGCTATGTGTTATCCACGGGGCTATATTGATGCCAAAGAGAGTTATGTGTTGCCTACGGTGCTATTTTGATGCCAAAGAAGGCTATGTGTTGCCTACAGGGCTATGTTGATGCAAAAGAGGGCTATGTGCAGCCCACAGAGCTATGATGTTGCCTAAGAGGGCTATGCACTGCCTACGAGGCTATATCGTTGCCAAAAAGGGCTATGTGACTTCTTACAAAGACAAGGGGCTACCGATAGAGGTATGTAGATTGATTTGGCACCTTCTGGGCTTATGGGGGCCGAAATAGGTGGTATGTTGTTTGTACCTACCGAGATTATGGGGGCTTGGTTATGTTGATGTTGATCATTTTTGTATTTTTATATTCAGTAGTGGGTTAGCATACTTATCTAAAATTTTGATTTCCTTACATGATTGCTTTTGGTATATTATGTTACTTGTTCATTTAGTCTATAGCCTTTCATACTCTGTACATTATTTTGTACTGATGTCCCATTGCCTTGGGGGCGCTGCATTCATGCATGCAGGTCCCGACAGACGACCTAGTAGACCTCCTCAGTAGCAGAATTGACTTATATCTGATTGGCTAGCCCCTTTCCTCCGGAGCTGCCAGAGTTGGGAGGTTTGCAACCTTTTGGTGTATATATCTTTTTGGGTGGGCTAGGGTCCTGTCCCGCCAGTCTTTACTACTCTTAGAGGCTTGCAGACTAGTGTGTGGGGTTTATAGCTACGTTATGGCCATGCTGGCCTATGTTGTTGGATTACTGAAGCTTGTGAGCTATTTGATGTATTATACTGATATTTAACTGTTTTTAGTTTTGGTATAGATATCATGGTGGCCTCGACGGCCCAATCAG
>NW_006239315.1:151460-152444 GCF_000226075.1 Solanum tuberosum | reverse complement strand
GATAAATTAATATTTATTAATTTAAAGAATGATTTGAGATATAATGAAGGTTAATTTTGATTATATCAAATCCATTGTTCTTACTAATTTATGTATCATATTTATTGATTTCACATAAAAATATATTATAATAAAGTACAACGAATACATCAAAATCATTGTATCTTACAAATTAATTTCAACCTTGTGATGCTGGGATAATAAGAGCTTTCAAGATGTATTATCGTAATAGATTTTATCGTAGGATATTAGAAGGCTATGAAGTGGGACAAACTGATCCAGCAAAGATTAATGTTTTGAATGCTATCAATTTTGCAATCCCTGCTTGGACAACAAATGTTCAGCAGAGACAATACCAAATTATTTTCGACACTGTAAAATTCGTTCGAGGGATCTAATCTTAGAGAATTTGAATGAACCCACTTGTGAAAACGTCATTCATGAACGTGAGGTCATGATTAATGATCTCGGTTACCACAATAAAATGGATATCAATAACCTGTTGGATTATCCAGGTGAAAGTGATACATGTTCAGAGCTCCAGAGCTTAGGAGAAATTATGGATACCATCGGAAAAAGCAATGTTGATGATGAAGTTGAAGATGATACTACACCTTTGGAACCAGTTATGCGTAAGGATGCACATATCGCATCTAGAACTCTTCACAATTTTATGGTGCAGTTCGAAAAGACAACCAGAACTCTTGGATGCAATAAGAAAGTTAGAGATGAGCTTAACTAGATGTAAATTTTAAGAAAAAAGAGAACACAATATACAATCATATTTCACTAAATTGTCTTAGATATATTTGTACTTTTAAAGAATTATTAATTTATGATATTAATGGGACCATATATTTATATAGGGGTCTTCTGGAAATATATTATCTTATCGAAATTGATGATATTTTCCATTGGCCTAAAGTTGAGATCGGAGGAAAATATTATTTTAGAGAGATTATTAATTTACCGAATATTAATTTA
>NW_006239315.1:148432-151406 GCF_000226075.1 Solanum tuberosum | reverse complement strand
TATTATTATTATTATTATTATTATTATTATTATTTTATTTGGCTTGGCCCATTTTTCTTTTTTTCTTTTTATTTTACTTCTTTTTCTCAATTATTATTAGCAATAAACTAATCCTTTATTAAATCTGAAAATTATATCACTCATTCTCACAAGTGATAAATTATTTATAAAAGTTACAAAAATGGTTAAACTTAGAAAAATGGGCAAAATATATAAAACGACTAAGAGGATCGTTACAGATTGAATATGCTTGTTTGAAATTGTGAATGAACTGAAGGCTCAAGAAAGGGAAAGGCTCTGTTAGGGATAGCTTGCATTCGAGACTTTTAGCTGAGGTAAGTTGTAGCTAATTGGAGTCAGACTTAACTTCATGTGTTTTCTTGAGTTGATTACTTGTTGATTGGTCTTTAGACCTTCTTGATTAATAATGTGAATTTGGCTGCTAAAAATTCATAGTTGGATCGGGTACCACACCAGTGCATATGCTATATAATATGTATGCATGTTATAATATTACAAAGGGTCGAGCACCATGCTAGTGCATATATGAACGGGTTGGAGGGTCAGGTACAGGGGCGGAGCCACGTAGGCTCCAGGGTGTCCAATTGGACACCCTTCGTCGAAAAATTATACTATAAATACACGTAAAATTTTGACTTTATATTGGTATATATAGAATTTGGACCCCCTGAAATAACAAAGTGATGCGCAGTGGAGTTGGCAATAGCTTGTGCAATCCTACTTTTTGTCCCGGTTCGATTCCCCGCAGGGTTGTTTTCTTTTTCTGTAATTATTTTGACTTCTTGAATTCAATTAAGTAAATAAACATGCGTAATTTTAACATAAAAGTTCAATAGCTTGGTGGTTAATAGTATCATGAAGGTCTCCAAGACCCAAGTTCGAATCCCTCCTCTACTAACTATTTTTTTCCAATTAAAATTAAATTATTTTAATACATTTTCCTTGTAGAATAAGATTTCCTTGAATTTAATACTTTTTCTTGTGGATTTTTTTCAATTAAAATTGAATTATTTCCTTAAATTTTAATACCTTTTCCTTATGGAATAAGATTTCCTTAAATTTTAATACTTTTCCCTTATGGAATAAGGTTTTCTTTCTCTATAAATAGGAGACTCATTTACCCAAATATCACAATATTATTAAGAATAGAATCTCAATAATTCTCTCTCTGTTTTTTCTTCTCGTTCTCTTATTTTATAACAAAAATAACCAACTTAATATTTTAGTTTCAAGTTTCAATAGACATGAGGAATTATTATAATAGAGTACCAAAAAAAAGTTCGACTTCTCTAAGTCAACCAAATAAAGAAACAACGGTAGATCAATTAGAGATGTTGTCACATTCTTCTCAAAAACAAAGCATTGATTTAAATACTCTAAAAATGACTTGCAAAATCGAATGGATGATGAGTTTTTAGACGGTTGTGTAGTGCCTTATGTAGAAAAGAAAGTATTTCGTACTATTTCTAATAAGTCTATTATAAAAGCGTTTCAGGATATGAAACCTCGTCGAATACAATTGTAATAATATATTTAAATTATGTTTTCAATAGTAGTTTATTTTCTTTATGTTAGCTTTGAATTATACACTTGTAATTTTATTAAAAATATTCCTATATTTAATTAAATATTGCTTAACTTGATTATTTGTTTTGGTAATTTAAATCGTCATTTTAAAAAAAAAATTACTATTAAAAGTTTGGACACCCTTCATTAAATTCCTGGCTACGCCACTGGTCAGGTACCATACTTCTACTGTACATGGATGAAGATGGTCCCCATCATGATAGCACATATATAATTTAACATCCAAATTTAAATTTTGAACATATGTGCTATATATCATAAATTAAAAAACCAACCTCAACCATCAATTTGTCAAAAGAATAACAAATCTAAAAAACTCATTTTTGCAATAATGGTGATTTGTCATTGTTTTCAAAATCTATTTGATTTAAACTCACCTTTTTATTTGAAATATTTTCAAAGCATTATGTATTAATTGATATAAATTCGAAAAATATTATTGTACTACAATTAAGAAAATAAAGAAGCAAACCAATAAGCGGAAAAAAGAGAAAAATTTATCTAAAGGATGAATCCATTGGTGGGCTCCTAAAGTTGACTAAATTTCACTTGGCTGCTTCAACTGGACTTTGTTCTTTTTACACACCTTATATAGGGTTGCGTTGTGTCATTTTGACAGTTTTTTGACAATCACCCAGTGTTATGCTTACAAAGATATGATTGTGAATCCCTTAAAATTATAGGATCTCTCATACATCAGAAAACTTGCGAATTCATAGCTTACCGATTGCAAATGATACATTACTTAATGAAAGAGATGTATTCGAGAATTTTTTTTATTTTTTAGTACATTAAGAGGAAAATTTATTGTCTTTGTATTAAATTATTTATCCATTTTACTCGTCTCTTAAAATATTATAACTAGAAAAAATATTTTTACTAATTTATCTCTTAACTTTTTTTGATACACTTTATTTTAGGGGTGTACAAAACCGAACCGAGAACCGAACCAAACCGCAAATCGAGTCAACCCGGAAAAAAAACCTAACTAGTGGTTTGGTTTTGAAAAAAAAAACCCGACTATATATATTTGGGTTGGTTTGGTTTTAACTAAAAAAAATCAACCCGAGACCAAACCAACCCGAATATATATATATAATTTTAAAATTTTATTTTATACATAAAAATATTTACTTTGATATAATTTTAAATATTTCTTATACTTTTCCATAGTTTTTATCTTTTAATATATTATTTCAAGTTTGAAACTTAGAATTATGAATGAGCCAATAAAGATTATAGTCCACAGATGTTGGTAATTATAATAAAGCTTAAATCAAAATCAAGTTAATACTAATGCAAAAAGAAAATCAATTCAACAATAAGAATGACAATAATATTGAATATTTGTTCTTTAGTTTTACAT
>NW_006239315.1:122422-148265 GCF_000226075.1 Solanum tuberosum | reverse complement strand
TTTTCATTATGACTTATTAATTTGCAATATTTGTTTTACGTGATTTCATTATTATTTTTTTTGTTGGATATTTTAGTGTCATTAATCATATTATATTGTGTTATATTTTTAACATCTTAGAGAGTTGTATTATGGTAGGACTAAAGAAATATTTGAAGTACAAGTAAATTATATGTTGTGTATGAATACTTTACCGAAACACCCCGAAACAACCTGAAAAACCCGAAAAAACCCGAGGTTGAAAAACCCGAGTTTTATTGGTTTGGTTTGGTTTATAAATTTAAAAATTCGACACAAATGGTTTGGTTTGATATTTGAAAAACCTGAATCAACCCGGCCATGTACACCCCAACTTTATTTATTTACTTATTCATCGATATCAAGATTAACAATAAAGATTGTTATTTTTTGAACTTTATAATATTTATACTTTTAAAAAGAATTAACTTTAAAGATAAATTGGAATACTTTTTTAATTAATTCTATCTTGATTTTGTAAATTGATAAGTAATTTGAAATAAATATTTTTACTAATGTGGGATGAAGGGAGTACATATATTGTTTTTCAAGTTTTACTCTTGACATTTATTATTTATTCTTCAAATCATTTCTCAGTATCTTGGACTATATATAAGTTAATATGAATATTATGATAAATATATATTTTATTTGTTATTTTTTAGTAGTTTGAGCTTGGGACTTCCATGTTGGGGGTCTCAAGTTCGAAACCCGTTGGCAACGAAAGCAAGGGGTTTGTCTTCTGGGTCGAGCTCGTCGCACCAGTCTTGCTTAGTGCGGGTTATCTCTCCTATGTGGTTTGCGAGCTATTGCATAGGAGCGGAGATTTTACCCTGTGCGCACCAAAAAGATAGCGGGTGCGAGTTCCCCTTGTCATAAAAAAATAAAATTGTAAAATACATCGTAAATAAAAGTGAACAGAAAGTAATATATAATACACGAACTTAGAAACTATCGGTAGTTGTTCGAATTCAAGCATGTGTCCTCCTACATGTTAACCAAGATTATTCTGAAAAGATTGAAATAATTTCTATGGCCAAAGAGATTTTAAATAGTCGTGGAAGTTTCAATCATGGTCTCTTAGTCGTAGAGTTGCTTTTGCAAGGACCAATAATTTTTTTGAATAACTTACTAAAATTCACTAGTTTAGAAGTTAATTATTTAGATACAAATTAGTATTCAATATTATGAATCTTACTAGATTTTAGTGTGTCCAGATACGTACAGACACATGTAGCTTGAGATACATGAGTCAAATAACTGTTCTAGATACACTATGTCAAAGTGGATAAACATGTCACTACTAAAAAAACCGAGTTTAGCGACGGATACTAGCAACGAACAATATTCCGTCGCTATATAACGACAGATTTGCGACGGAATAACCATTTTGTTGCAAAATTAACAAATAATTTTTTGATTTATAATATAACAACGGATTTGCAACGGAATATTTAATCCATCGCTAAATATTAGCGCGAAAATTTGGCGCCTAAATTTTTCCCCTACGGATTTAGTAACAAAGTAGTGGTGACAAATTTAATTAATATTGGGCGACGAAATTAGTGACGGAAAAAAGGTTGCTAAACTATTAAATATATTTTTATAAAAATTATATTATATAGTGATAGAAATATACGTCAATATAATTTTTTCTAAATATATATATTTATTTAAAAGCAACGGATGTTAGAATCCGTCACTAATTGCGTTGCAATTCACTCCAATTTCAGAATTCAACCCAACCCCAATCTTTTAATCCTGACCATTGATCTCATACTTTCAATCTCAGCCTCTCATCTCAAAATAATCCTACGGTCAAGATCTAATTCCTAAGCTTTCCTATTTTAATCTACCAAAAGACCCAAACCTAAATTCCTCATTCTTCTTCTCTCTAGATCTGCCACACCCCACCCTCTTCTCTTCCTCCTCGTCTCTACGTTGTCCGCCATCTCCGACGAGGCAGCCACCGATCTTCGTCTGCCATCTCCGGCGAGAATAAGAGGAGACGTCGCTCTCCTCTCCTCTCTGCCCCTCTTCCAATCTCCTGTCACTCTTCTCTATCATCTCTTCGCCAGCAGCAGCAGCGAGGCTGCTGCTCCGGTGAACAGAAGCTCCGACCGGTGAGCCACTAGCAGTCGAACGGGCAGAGACAACAACAAACAACAGCGACACCAAACGCTGCTCCGACCAGTGAAGCAGCACACTCTGGTCAATGGCTGCGAGAACAACAACAGCCATGGCTACCAAGAGACTAATCGGAAAGCTCGAAGTAAAATAGTTCTTGTTCGATTTCTGTTAAAGGCTCCGATCCAAGTATGTCCTCCTAATACCTATTTTCTATCTATTCAATTCTTTGTTTTATTTAGAACAAACTCTTAGATTTGAAGTGTGATTGTTTGCTTATATTGTGTGTGAATGTTTCAATTCAAATTTTAGCTTACTACTGTCTTCGTTATTTTCTTCTTTTCAACTACTAAAGCTTCAGCTATGGCGATTTGTTACAAATTGATTTTTATGCTTTTGATGTTTTAAGGTTGTTAAGAAAAGTTGATTTTCCAACTATTCATGTCGGCTACCGGCCTGATTATTTTCACTATGGATGTGTTTCCTTTGATGTTAGTACTGTATAATATATTTTTCATCTCTATGCATTTTATTGTTCATGTGTTTAGACACATGTTACTGGAGTAACTATAGCTTCTTTGTCTCCTATATTATGAGATTTTGAGATCTTCGGAAAAGTTGTTATTTTTTTACTACCATCTACCCATCCCAAAAAAACTTTGTTTTAGCCTATTTGCATTGTCTTTCTATCCAAGAGGATTCAATTGAACTTCTTTCAATACACCTAGCTACATATGTGATTGACCTGTCATTATCTGAGGCAAAAGAACTAGCAGGGGTGGGATTGCGTGCACGGCTGAAGTTGTGGGAGCTAGTCATTGACATTGAAAATAATGTGGATGGTTGTTGTGACACCGCCGGTGTAGTATGTCGTCTCTGCCTAGTCATGGAAGATGAGAACTCGGAATCAACCATTTGGGATATTGTTATTGAGTGTTGATGATGAAATTTTTTTGGTTGTGGTTCTGTTCAAGTTATAGTATGGTAGATACAGACAAATATGAACATAAAAAGGTATAATTTACAACTCTTTTAGCAGTTGTTCCTAGGATGAATATGCTTGTTAAAATGCTTTTTGGTTTCTCCAAGATTAATAGTAACTGGTTAATACCTTTGTGTTTGTCAATTTTTTGTTAAGTGATTCAAGACAATATCATGATTGACCAATCCATGATGTTGGAGGCTTCATGTTTCGACCTTTACCTTATAATGGCCTCATAAAAAGAGTTGTATCACAATAGCATCCTTGTTTCCTCTGACTTCTGCTAAACAAGAATTTCATATAGGTTAAGAATTGATTCCCATGGTTTTCAACAATATAAGAAAAACCAATTTATGGAATTGTTGTAGGGAACTACATTTGTTTGAATTGGTATTAGCTCATAACAGAACAATCCAATGAATATGCAAATGAATATCATGTTAGATTATTTTTAACTTGCTTTTAGTTTACATTTGTTGCAATGAATTTACGTGTGAATAACTGAGGACTATGAACTCTCTTGTCATTTTGTGGGAAATAATAGCAAAGCAATCAATATTTGTGACATCAGAATCCAATCAACTTATTTGTTATGATTTTATTTATTTTTGAAACTGGTAATGTCTTATTTGTTATGATTTATTTCTAGCATTTTACATCCACGCATTAATGTATCACTCTTTCATTACCACAAAATGCCATATCATATCTTTTATACTTTATTACGGAAATAATAGCAAAGCAATCAATATTTGTGACATCAGAATCCAATCAACTTATTTGTTATGATTTTATTTATTTTTGAAACTGGTAATGTCTTATTTGTTATGATTTATTTCTAGCATTTTACATCCACGCATTAATGTATCACTCTTTCATTACCACAAAATGCCATATCATATCTTTTATACTTTATTACGCACATGCTATACTTTATTACTCACAAAGAACTACAAAAGGTGGGCTTCTAATAGGAGAGGCCACAGTAATATCTAAGACTGGTAAAGGGTGCAATGATACACCTGGTATATGGACAAAGGAGCAAGTAGAGGCTTGGAAAACAATTGTAAATGAAGTTCATGCCAAAGGAGGAATTTTCTTTCCCAAATTTGGCATGCTGGTAGAGTTTCCAGCAAAGGTAATTATTGACTTTTCTACAATGATTTTAGACATTTTATCATAGTCATATTTGGTGCTTTTGAGTGAAATCTATGTATCACTAGATGTAACTTTTGTGCAATTAACTTAATTAGAGTTGGTTTTTTAGATGATCACTCAATTGATTTGCTTTTTTATGAGAAGGAACTATTGAGTTGGTTTTGCTGCACCATCATTGATACATATAGTTTCAAATGAAGGTGATCTATTTGATATTGAAATATTACGGAAAAAAACTACCAAGCTCTTAATCTGACATTGATCAATATGAAGCATACTACCAAGCTGCTGGGGGAGAAAGAAGAGAAGAAGTATATGGTCTTGGATCTGAAGCAAAAGCTTACTACGGGAAGAATCTCTGTAAATCAAATGATTCTCTTAAGAATAGTTGATAGATTGCTTTTGATGTTTTGCACCGAATGTATGCGATTTGAATTTTGCTATCTACAGATTTTGAACCCTTTAAAGATCATTTTATATGACTGTTTGTTATTTTAGAGGTATTTAGTTTTTGTTATTTAATTTATTTCAGCAATGTATATTTTAAAATAAATAAAATGAAATGATTTTACAAGAAAAATTTTAGCAACAAATTTAATGATGATTAGGTCGTTGCTATAAAAAATGTTGGCGACGGATTAGCAACAAAACATTTAAGTGGAAAATGTGCTGGTTCAAATAACAGAATATTTTGTGACGGATTAGTGACAGAAATTTCGTTGCGAATTTATTTTAAATGACGAAATTAATTATGAAATTAGCAACGAGCTATATAAGTATAACAACGGACCAGTCTGTCACTAACAAATGGCGACAGAAATCGTTCGTCTCTAATACGTCGCTAAACTTGCGACGGAACTCATTTTTTCGTCGCTAAGTGATTACTAACGAGCGAAATAGTAACAGCCAACAATCCGTCGTAAATTCGTCGCTAATACGGTTTAGCAACGGAATAACATAGATTAGCGACGGATTTCGTCAGTCGCTAAATGCTGATTTTTTTGTAGTGTGTGGGATACATAGACAAATTTCGCTCGCCTCCCTCCCATTTCGCTCACCACTCTCATATCTTGTTTGCGTGTCTGGTATTTCATATATGCATATAGTTTGTACTTAGTGTGATTTGCATGTATTTGGGATAAATAGACAAATCTCATTTGCCTCTCTCCTATTTCAGTGTATCAGGTAGGAAAAAATATGCATCTAGGTGTATCTAACTTGAAATATAATATTAAATTATTAAATAGTGAGATAAAATATAATTATTTCAAATTATAGGGAGAACTAGTAAATATGATAGGAATATTTGTCTAATTAAGTACTTTCTCCTAAATTTTCTTCAAAATGAACTCAAAAAGGCCATCGTCCAGCAAAATATTTCCATATTGCTGCCCACGTCCAGAATTTGTATAATTTGGCTTCTAATTGTATAAATCCAGAATTTTTCTAATTGTATAGATCCAGATTTTGTATATGCTTACCCTAACTTTTATATATATATATATATATATAGAGAGAGAGAGAGAGAGTATATAATTATATAATTATCCCGTTGATACATTTTATTTGTATAAGTTCTAAAAAATTCATAAATGTATAAATACATAATTTGTATATAATTATCTTGTTTGTATAGTGACAAACGAATTACACATATGACAAGCGAATTATACAAATTAAAATACTTGTATAAGCAAACGAAACTATAAATATGAAGTGTGATTAGGCAAAGCGTAGCTGATGAAGCTTAAGAAGTTTTGTAACAATGGAATGACCACAAAACTTCAATGTACAAACTACAGCCACATGAAACAAATTACGATGGCTAAGATATATAACCTAGATGATTCTCAAATCAAAACATATAATCTTCGTTCACTATGACGTATTTTTCTGTATAATTTGTGTATAGTAAATGTATAATCAATGTATAATGTGTACACACCAATATGCATATACTTTACAACTATTATACATTAATTACACAATGTAAAATTGAAGGAGCACGGAAGAACTGACAAACTTAACCTTTTATAAATTATATATATATATATTAATTAAGAGTACACTTTCAAAGATGAAAATTAAATTCAGCTTGGGTGCCAAATGAGCAATGGCTGCCTGAACAGAATAACTCAACCATGCTATGACATTTTTATGACTATAAAACACCAAGGAGTAAAACAAAAAGAAATTAAAAGAATTCTTAAAAGTAAAAAAAGTATAGGTTTTAAAGTTGACAACTCCGGTATATAAAACTAAGGGAAAATTACACGACAAGACAAACATGTTATATGTACTTACGATAAACTGTTGTAGTTTAAAATATTACAATTTGTCACTGTATATAGGTTTTTATAGCAAATTTCTCTCTCCCTTGTGTCTCGCTCCCCCCCCCCCCCCCTCTCTCCATCCTAAACAGTTGCAACCTAAAAACATTCTACTTAATTATGACAGTTGTATTTTGTATTATGTATAAAATATCTTTGTATTCCGTATTAACTATATTTTGTATTATGTATCAACGGTATATGTATTATTTTGTATCAATTGTATTATGAAAATTTGTATTTTGTCAATTGTGTTCGTAAATATAATTGATACAATTATATTTGATATATGATACCAATCAATTGTCCACAGAAAAATATATTTTGTATCAACTTTATTTGCATTATGTATCAATTGCATTCATGATACAACGAATATGCATGCATTCAACATCTCTCCTCCTTCTCTCGATCTCGCTCCCATCTCTCCTCCTAAAATGAATGCAATTGTATTTCGATACAAATATGTTGTATCAATTATATTCGTGATACAACGAATACAATAGGTATTCAACCTCTCTCTCTCAGATCTCATTCGCCTCTGTCCTCTCTCTATCAAGTAGCTATAATTCGTAATTAAGCAAACTATAGCTACAAATCTCTAATTAAGCCAAAACTTGTCACGACCCAGGGTACCCCCTAGATGTAACAAGGCGTATAGAATCCCGAAGGACTCCATACAAGCCCCTTAGTCCTCATAATATAATAAATAGAACAATAAGAGTAATACATAATTTCAAGTCTTAAAAAGTTTTTCACAAAAGCAAGCGGAAGTCTAGACACTTTGTTTCATCATAGCCATCTATTACAATAGTGGATGAAATAGGGCCTAGCCCATACAACATGTCCAAAAGGAAATACAAGAAATGGAAACTAAACAATAACTCCGTCCTCGAATCATGAGGACTCACCAAACTCAGGAACAATCAAATCCAAGCTCTAGCCACAAGTACGATCACCTCTAGTGCCGGACTACACTTGGAGAAAATGTAGGCGTTTAGTACAAAAATGCACGAAGTGTGGTAGTCATGCATAAAAACACTGGAAACATGCAAAAATGGACATTTCATTTGAAAGCATGCACTTTACCAAGTTTAAACATCATCATAGAGATAGTTGAAAAACATAAGTTAAAACATCATTTTCAACACAAGCTAGCATCTTTATTAGAACATTTGAACACTTACGGGATACTTCTTGAAGCATGTCTTAGTTCACTATTAAACATCTTGTTATTGTGGGAAATAAGCCTTAATCGACATGACACCATGTGAGTTGAAACATGAAATTCGGTGACTCCCTCACCGGAAAGGATTGGTCTACTTGCCTAAGGTAGAAAAGGCAACTATTAGCTTAGGTGGATCCACTAGCTAAATATCCTATGGGGGCACGTAGTTTATGGTACATGGAGATTTTTACTAGAAACCCAGCCTTGTTATGGGAGAGCTTCCATCTCAAAAGATTTCTTCTAGAAACCCGGCCTTACTATTGGAGTGCCTCCATCTCATATAATATCCACTCGGTGCTAAGCAATAAATTTCCACGGAGTAGTTGTGTCACGACCCAAGCCTAGGGCCTAGACGTGACCGGCGAAAGGGGAACCCGAAGAAAACCCCAAACAAGCCTCATAGCGTATCATTACACATCCTTGGTCGCGGAAGCAATTAAAATGACCATAAGCGATAAGCATAATCATACCCGATAGATAGCATATTAATGAAATGATATGTATAATGATGCTTACGTAAAAATCATATTTAGTGGGACGTAGTACATGTGTGGCGAGTGACCATCAACATAGTATTTCCAAGGCCTACCACCCCCTTGGAGAGGGGAAAGAGGTACAAACCCCTCAATGTGGTTACCCGGGCCTACCACCCCTCGAGCTAGGGACCAAGGTACAAACCCCTTGATATGGTTATACGGGCCTACTACCCCCCGTACTAGGCAACCAAGGTACCAACCCCTCGATACGGTTATACGGGCCTACTACCCCCCGTACTAGGCAACCAAGGTACCAACCCCTCGATACGGTTATACGGGCCTACTACCCCCCGTACTAGGCAACCAAGGTACCAACCCCTCGATACGGTTATACGGGCCTACTACCCCCCGTACTAGGCAACCAAGGTACCAACCCCTCGATACGGTTATACGGGCCTACTACCCCCCGTACTAGGCAACCAAGGTACCAACCCCTCGATACGGTTATACGGGCCTACTACCCCCCGTACTAGGCAACCAAGGTACAAACCCCTCGATACGGTTATACGGGCCTACTACCCCCCGTACTAGGCAACCAAGGTACCAACCCCTCGATATGGTTATACGGGCCTACTACCCCCCGTACTAGGCAACCAAGGTACCAACCCCTCGATATGGTTATACGGGCCTACTACCCCCCGTACTAGGCAACCAAGGTACCAACCCCTCGATATGGTTATACGGGCCTACTACCCCCCGTACTAGGCAACCAAGGTACCAACCCCTCGATATGGTTATACGGGCCTACTACCCCCCGTACTAGGCAACCAAGGTACCAACCCCTCGATACGGTTACCCGGGCCTACAACCCCCCGAGCTAGGCTTGGTCGACTCACACACTATATAGAGAAAATCATATACATGTATCCATTTCATCATCATTTCAATACTTATATAATCATCCGACTCATAGGACGTACATTGGACCTTCCATTTCATAAGAATTCTATAAATGGCATTTTATCAAACATATGATAATTGTCCACCCAAATAATTTGTGTGCTAGGAGATATGACCCTCCAAAGTAGACCCTCGAAAAAGGCTTCACTTGGAAATTTTGGATTTTGATACGGTTGCTCTAAAATTCGGGTTAGACTCATTTCCCACTCAATTTGACCCCCCTGAATAAGAATATGAAGTCGAATTTCCAAAATCATGCACGGATTTTGAGATATAAGGAAATTACAATTATAGGTGTTTCCGAAGCACATTTTCGGGCATTTTTGGGGTCGTTTCAAATTGATTCTTTATCAACATTATTACTCATGAAAGGGCGCCCTTGGCCTACCGATTCAAGGTATATAATTGGAATAGATCTTTTTAGTTACTCATGAAAATGTGTTATTGGGCTACCGATTCAAGGTACATCATTACTTTAGCTCTTTAGACCATGCGTGAGGAACTATCATCATCCATGATCACTTTTACGCTTAGATTCAATTAAGTGAGAAAAGCCTTCCAACCTTAGAATCATTACTATTGTGAGAAAACCTTTCACATCATGTTCATTATGAGTTCATGAGAATAAACTTTCAATCAGCCCATAACAACTAACATAATCATTAACACTTTACTCTCAAAGCATCATTAAGATAATTAGTTAGACTTCATAGAAAATGCATTATTTCATACTTTACCTCCTTGAGTTTCAAAACTCACCTTGAATCAACAGATCTAGAATTTAAGCATTAGACATGGATTTCATTATAAATCATGTGACTCTATCACCTCATGCATTAATTCATAAAATTTCCTCTTTCATCAACAAAGACCCACATCATATCATCAACTTTGAGAAAAATGGGAATTTTATAGGTTCTAGGGGATACATCATAAAAACCATAGGAAATCATAAATTCATGCTTAATATAACTCAATTCAATCATTAAAATCAAGTTTTAAAGGAACCCATGACTTTTGAATCAAATCCTAACAATTGGGAATTTCTACAATTTGAAATTGAAGGTTTTGAGAGGGCTCCATGGATGAAAGCTATCCATGGATGAAGACTACCATACCTTAATCACAATGCCCAAAGAAATTGATGTGCAAAAGCTTGCTCTTCAAACCATTGCTCAAATCATCATCTTCTTCTTCTAGAGAGATAATTTTTTGGGAGGAGGTTTTGGTTTTCTTTTGGGATTTAGGAGAAATAAATTAAATGGGGTGAATTTGGGGTTAAAAGGGCTTATATAGGAGTTCTAACTATAGAAAAAACGACATAGTATAGGAACCAATTAATTAGGAAAAGACCCAACTACCCCTAAGTTAAACTGCCAGCTGCCTCCGATCTGCCGACCCAGTCAACAGACGGTGGATGGACTTACGGTTCGTCTTGGTGAACCGTGGTTGATGGTCAGAGAATTTGGCCTTGACCTACGGCCATTGGACAACGGTCCGTAGGTCCCTTCTGTGGTCTATGCTGGGACCATTTCTGAGTGCCCAACGATGGGCCAGCCGACGGGCCGTGGTCTGACCCACGGACCGTCCTGGTGGACCATCGATCGAGATCAGAGACTAGGAATTATGGGGCTCCAACCACGGACCACACCTACGGTCCGTGGTCCACTCCACGGGCAGTGGGTGGCCGGTGTGGTTTCACTGCACCAGCTCTTGGAAACGCCCCTTTTTGGATCGGGGCGTTACAAAACTGTAGTCATTTTTTTTAATGTTTCCCTAAAATTAAAGGTATATATAAAGATTGAGGTTTAGGTTTATAACATTAAAAAATATATTTTAAAGATGTGTTAGACTTACAAGAATGAATGCTTTGATGTTCTGATTTGTGATAGGATATCCAAATTCTCCATTCTCCATCATTTTAAGTAAATCATCAACCAAATCTTCATTTCCAGACTTACAATTACATTTCTTACCTTTTGCTCGATTATCTAGATGTTCATTAATGATTTTTCTCCAAGATTTCATCAACATTTAAGTGCGCCTTTGACAATTTGGACTTCATTCCACTAATGTTATGAAGCCATTTTTGGGAAGGGAACAAATTGGTTACGTCGAATCCTCCCTTTTATCAACTTATTTCGATCATGTATGATTTTTCACCTACATGTTGTAGTATTCGCAAACCAAAAAAAACTGTTTGATAAGTTGATCAATGAGTCAGGTGTACTTGAAATGAGATTTGATATTGTTAAAGAATGACAAAAGTTTCATATCGGAGGGTTAATGAGATGGGTGGACTCCTTATAAAGCTTGGACAATTTTCCTCTCTTTGAGCTAACTTTTGGGGTGCGAGTTAAGCCCAACACCTAATTTAACAGGTATCAAAGCATGACTTATCTCACCAAATGTTGGGCCACCAGAATCAAAATTATCCATACACCAAATGCTAAGCACCGAGTGAAGTTGGGTGTTAAAGATTTGACCATCTTTGAGCTAAGAAGTTCGAGGACACAAACTTTCCTCATATTTCTCCAATAATCTCAATATGAACTATCCTATGTTAGTGCAATCATAAAAATATGATACTTGCCGACATAATTTTTGGCCTATTTGCCAAAAAAAGATCTTAGAGTTTTCATTAATTGCTCCAAATTACCTATAAAAGGTAGGCTCCATGGTCCAGGAGACAAGATTTTGTTTGGAGATTTCAATTTCTTCCATTTCAAGATTTTGTTGAAGAAGGTTCAGATGAACCCCTTATTCCTTGCTAGCTCCTCTCCTCCTAGCCCTTATTGACACCCACAACCACCATCGGTATAGAATCTACTTACACTAATAAGGTAATAAATTTTTTAATTCATTTAGTAATTAATAGATGATATGCTAAAAGAAAAATCACCTAATTAAAATATTAGCCATAAATCAATTGTTCAGAGAAAATTTCTCATTTTCACAATTTTTATTACTGGAGTTCTTCTCATACAGTTTATCAGAGGCGTATCCAGTATTTTATAATGATGTGTGCATTATTATGAAAATGTGGATCTAATCGGTTTGACATTTAGGTTTGTATCATTGAATTAAAAATTTAAATCTATAGGTCTAAAATTGAAATGATTAATTAATTAAAACGCCAAAAGTGCTACCAATAACCACTTAGAGAGGTGTTGCCTAATTTTAGAAAGAAAAATAATACAACATATATATAAAATTCAAATTTCTAATCCCAATCATCATTGCATTATATGATACTTCAATTGTGGCTTCACACATCTATATTTAATAAAAATTTAAAAATATAATAATACCATATATGATTTAAGGAGGAAAACATGGGTTCACGTAAACCCGGTGACCCCCTTCTGCATACGCCTCTGCAGTTTACTAACTAAAACTTGAATGTACCGTAATATTATTAGTTTTTCTATTGGTAAAAGTTTGGTCAAATACAAACTATGACAATGTTTCAATTAAATACCTGAGCACATAATAGATGTTTCTACTAGATATTTTCTACTAAAAAAATTAAATAAAATTTTGTGCATGTTCTCAAGCGATCATAAGTAAAAGGACATGCTAACCATTTAAATTATATCACCTCCTTTTAGCATCAGTAACCAATAAAACCTCACGCATATGTCAATCGATGATGATGTCATGATGTGTATATATAAAGAAGGAGACTTACTTTATATGATTAACTTACCTACGTAATGAACACTTTGAGAATATTCACAAAAACGTTTCCATAATAGAAGCTGAAAGTGTATCATATAAATACTTTATCATATGTTTAGTGCTCAATTAGCTATAGTCCGTACATGAAAAAGGATTATAGGAGATTTGAAAAAGATTCATAAAGATATGTAGTAGCTAGTTGACAAATATGGCAGGGAGAGATATAGCATTAATTACATAGATAGTGATATTCCTAAAAAACAAATATGTACGTATCAGCAGGGCGGCTGGTAAGGATTAAAAAAAAGTCATTGGCCTTAGGCCCCCAATTTCAGGGGGCCTCATTTTTTAGTTAATTAGGTAGGATTAAATTAAAAAATAATTAGAACTAAGACAATAAATGCAAATGACATTAATGAAGTGATGGATATGACAATTACTTTTTACCTTTTCAATAAAAAGTTGTGTACTTTTTTTTTTTTAATATACAAATTATCTCTTCTTTTTTTTCCCTTATTCTTTTTTTAATTTTATTTTTATATATTCTATCCTCCTCTCTTCCTATCTTCTATTTTTTTTATCTCTCTTATTCAAAGTTTAAGAGTTTACTTGTTCTATTGATAGTTTATATTTTAAATTTATAATTTTTTAAATTTTTTTTTAAGGCCTCTAATTTGATTTAGCCTTAGGCCACCAACGAGTTTAAGCCGCTCCAATACGTATGGTATATATATATATATATATATATACATATATATGTACCGCTAAACAATAAAAATCTATCGTTAATTAGAAGGATATGATATCCTACTTGTTGATCCCTCCGCAACTGAATAGGCAATTAATCGCAAGTACCAATGACAGATTCTAGGCATTAGGTTGAGTTCTTGACTTAAGCTTGTCTTAAGATCACCAATACCAATGCAATTACTCCTTCTTGCCATAGTAATGGTTTCTTTTAGAGATGTCAAATGAGCGGATTGAGTTGAAATTGAAGATATTTAAATGGGTTGAAATAAAAATTGGATTGGGTTTTGACCCGCCCAAGTTTACTTTGGGCTCAAATGGGCTTAAAAGTGAGTTGGGTCTTGATCCGCCCAATTTGACCCGCTTAATCTCAATAATTTTAATATATTGTTATTTAAGTTTTATAACCACCATTTGAATTTCAACTCAAGAAAATTTTAAAAAGAAGTTACAAATGGATAGATAAATCCTAAAAGATATAAAATAGATAGTAATTCATACCTTTTAATAGTAATATACATTACATCAATGAAAATAAAGAGTCTTAAAACGGATTGAAATTGGAGATTAAATTGGGCTCAATTGATTCTCTTAAAATGGGTTAAGATTTGATGGGATGAGATTAAACCCAATTCAAATTATCTTAAACCCAACCCTTAAAATTATGAACGGATTAATCACCTATAGTTTGACTCATTTTTTACGCCCCTAGTTTCTTTCTTATATATTATGAGTTTGTCCTCTTTTATTCAGTTTTGTTTAATTATTGACTGAATTAATTCATGAACTCCAAGTTAGAATAAATACTTGCCAATCAACGTTCGGTTCAGACAAGTTATATATTAATATGTTACCTGATACATAATTATCCTCTGCACCGAACCTAGATTGGTTCAAAGTTTTTATGATGAAAAAAATATATCGAATAGTGTTAGTCAAAGTTTTATCGTTTAACTCTAATGAAGAAAATCATGACAACTAAAAATAAATTGACCGAGAGAGTACAAAATTACTTTAAAATACCTTAAATAAATCAATCCATAAGCTGAAAAGATATTTTAGGTAAGCTAATTATAATGGTCCCTTGCTCATTTATTAGTACCTTCACATGGTACGGGGTTAAGCTGCAACCACATATCTTTTTTTTGTCTTTTCCATTCGGTGTTCGGTATCTACATTAGAGCTCGATTAAATTTGGATTCGCACAAAAAATTTCACATTGAAAGGTAAAGCGCTCCCAACAAAGGCGGCTCCGTATCCAAGGGAACTCGAACCCGAAACCTCTTGGTTAAGGATGAAAGAGTACTTACCACTCCATCACAACCCTTGTTGGTGCAGCCACATATTGTTACAACAAATTAAAAATAACTTTTAACGATAATAAATATACTCATTAACAAAGAGTAATAAAGTTTTTATTAACATTAGTTAATTGTCATTGAATCCACGGTCGATATATATTTTAAAGTCATTTGCTAAAAATATTAAATGCCGCTAAAAATATATTTTTAGCGCCAATTACACAAGAATTGAAAAGGATAGTTTTATAATTTATATTTATGCAAATAATTTACTATTAAATGAACATATTTATCTAATATTTGACGGAAGAACTTATCTAATGTTGCAGTAGTGAAATTTTTTATTATGGATGAGGCACAACTTACTAGTTGTATGAGAGATTACTTTATTATTATTACGGAAAAAAGTCAAAAATATCCTTAAACTATTAGAAATGGATCAAATATACCCTTTGTTTGATTTTGGGGTAAAAAATACCCTTACCGTTAGTGTATTGGCTCACTTTTACCCCTCAAAACTAACAGATGTCATGTCAACTAAAAAATCACATAAAACAATATTTGTTTGCTGACTTGGAAATTCAAATGGACAAAAAGACCTAATGTGTAAATTGTAGTGGAACAACCATGGATCCACAAAAGAAATCACTGAAAGCAGAGATGCATATACAACCGAAAGTAATCTACAAGATCGATGTTACCATTACCGTTCTCCTAACCGAAGATGATGTAGACACCACTAATAAAACTCGATGAAAATTCGTAAATAAAATAGGAAAAATCACACAAGATTTCTTCTCTCTATTCTTTATCAACTTGTCGGCCAAAGCTCCATTGTTCTGACCCGACCCGACAATTCTCCATACGTATATACCTGTATTTCACATCGATCTATCAAATAGTAGACAATGTGAACGGAGAAGGTCAGGGAATCTATCAACATTGTTCAAAAAAGGTGATTTTTTAATACTTTTTATGATTTATATCTTCATGCATGTTTATTTAAGAGTCAATTGAATTGATTTTGCTATAGAAGAAACTGAAAAGTGATTAAAGTTTGTATTTTTTTTAATAAAGATTTGGTATCAAAATGTTGTGTTAATTTAGCTGTAATTTTGTCATTTTAAATTTTCATACTTAATAATCTTTTATCATAATTAAATTTTATATTTTTTATGCTGTGAAGAATAATTTTTTTAAACTTACCATAATGTCATCAATTTTGAATAATTATGAGCAAATATATTCAAAAAATATTGATATATAAATCACTTATAAATGTCAACTTACATCAATGAATCATATATTAATATAAATTGGATCAATAATATTGAACGTCTATTAACTATTAAAAAATAATTAATTGGGTGCTTTGAAATCCATATATACTTACAATATCTTTCTTTGAAAAGAAAATAGAAAGTGAATAATATTTATATTAGAATTTTTTTTTATCTTTATTTATCAATATATTAATCTCATATAATATGTATATTATTGAATTAAATTAGGCAATTCAATTAATTATTACTTGTATTTCATGAATTTAGGATGAGATAAGAATATATATTGGTGTTTAATTGTATGCGAAATTAAAATATAATATAATATAGAATAAAAGAATGAAAATAAAAATTAGATTTAAAAAGTTAAATAATAATTTTCTCTTTCTTACCAACTTTTTTGTCAACCTTACAAATTTATTTGAATATTTTTATGAAAAAAATTAGCTTAAAATTTTTCAAATAATTTACTTAGGAATTTTAAAAATTATTAGGTAATAATTGCACAAAGAGGTTTTTTCATTGAATTTTGTTTGGTAAAAATATAAAGGAATTAGATTTTTTATTTATTTTTAATAATCTTCATAAATTATCATGTAATTTATATATTTGTTTTGTAGAGACATAATTTTGATGAATTAAATAGGTCTATTATTTTTTTAAATGATGATTTAATGACATGAAATATCAACTAGAATAGAAGAAGACTTTTGAGGCAATTAGTATTATTTTGGATAAAAAATATGATATTATTCACTTTCTATTTTTTCAAAATATAAAATAAAATGGTACGCATGAATTTCAAAATACACAATTAATATTATTGTAACCGTTAATTGACCATTAATATTATTGATTCATTATACAATTTATGATTAATTGATGTAAGTTAGCATTCATGAGTGATTTGTATATCATTTTTTTTTTTTTTGAATGCATGTGTTTATAAATATTCAAAATTGATGATATTATAGTACGTTTTAAAAACCTACTCTTCATAACATAAAAAAAATAAAAAGTTTAATTATGATAAAAGATTCTTAAGTATGAAAATTTATTCTTAATAAACTAATATTCTTTTTAAAAAAATAATACGATAATTATTTTAGTTAAATGAGTTTGATAAATTAAATAAGTCTATTCTTAAAAAAAAAAAAAACTTCAATGACATGGCATGCCAACTAGGAGAGAGTGAAACTTTTGAAGTCTTAAGTATATTTGGAGAAAAATAGTGATAGTTGATTGATATTTTAATTATAAATGAAACATAAATGATATTTCAAGGCAATTCCCTAAACTTGGGTGACCATTTAGGGAATTGACTCTTTATTTAATTGTTGATTGAATTGATTTTGCTATAGAAGAAACTGAAAAGTGATTAAAGTTTGTATTTTTTTAATAAAGAATTGTGAAATAAAGATTTGGTATCAAAATGTTGTGTTTGTTTCGCTGTAATTTTGTCATTTTGGGACTTTTATTGAGCCAAAGGTGTATTCACCCAGCCCACTTGTGGATTGTTGCTGCCATGTTGGGAGTTCTGTCCATTTGAATTTCCAAGTCAGCAAAAAAATATTGTTTTATGTGATTTTTTAAGTGACATAGCATCTGCTAATTTTGAGGGGTAAAAGTGAACCTATACACTAACAGTAAGGGTATTTTTTACCCCAAAATCAAACGGAGGGTATATTTGCATTTCCAATAGTTTAGGGGTATTTTTGACCCTTTTCCGTTATTATTATATTTAAACTCGTGGGACCTACATTTCCCTGTTTTTCTTCTTTGCCTCCTATTTCTCTTTCTTGTTCTTCTCTTTCCTCTTTTTTCTCATTTTCTGTTTTTCTTTTTAAAAATTTATTTTGAAACCGATTTAATTACTCTCTCATTTTGTACATACGAAAATAATTTTTTTACCTATTCGTTTTAACTGATTTTTTTTAAAAATTTTATTTTATCATTTAAAAAAAAAAAGGCATGAGCATACAAAGTTCAAGTTAATTCTTTAAATGGTCATTTATGTCATAAAAAATGACCACTAAAATTATTTCTATTTCTTTTCTCTCATTTTTCATTTATAGTACTTTAAAAATTTCCACATTCATATTTCATATCATTTTAACTTCTACTTTTAAAATTTATCTAAAACTTATTTTTTACTTTATTTGAAAATTGATGTTTGATCATGAAAATTTGAAATACAACTTTTCAACTTGAAGGTATATTTCAAATTTAAAAAACATTTTAGTATAATCTGTTTTTAAACTCATTTTTCACTTTTGATATTATATTTAAGTACATTCAAACATGAATATTATTTCAAATATTCTTTTATTAAAATAAAACATAATTTTATTTTTAAATTTTGCTCCATATATTTCAAATACAGTAAAAAAAATTATTAAATTCTATGGAAAAATGTCAAATATTTTTTAATGTTTAGTTTAATAATAACTGTTTCACAATTCTTTTTTATTTTTAATGATAAAATAAAAAAAAATAAAAAAATCGGTTAAAACATATAGGTAAAAAAATTATTTTCATATGTACAAAATGAGAGAGTAATTAAATTGGTTTCAAAATAAATTTAAGAACAAAAAAAATAGAAGCTCAACATTTAAAAAAAAAAAAAAAAAAAAAAAAAAAAAAAAGGAAAGAGAAAAACAAGAAAGAGAAATAGGAGGCAAAGAAAAAAAACAAAGTGTAGGTCCCACGAGTTCATATATAATAATAGTAAGGCTTAAGTCATCTGCGGATCCTTAAAGTTGTCCGCATATTTCACTTAAACACCTCAACTAGAGGTTGTTCCTATTAAACACCTCTACCGTTCAAAACATGTACCTATTAAATACTTTTTGATGACATGTAATTATAAGTGTAATACAATTGTAAGTACGCGCATGAAGCCAAAAAAATTTTTTGCGACCAATAAAAAATGGACATATCAACATAAGAAAATTCATAATCTGAACAAAAATATTTATTTTTAAAAAAACCCCAGTTGTCTTCTCCAACTCATCTTCCCAATTGAAATTCTCAATTCAAAATTACTTGAACCTCATCGGCCAAATTCCTTTGCTACCATCCCTCCACACGCTCCTTTCCCATATAATCCTTCATTCATTCATTCTTTCTAGCATCATTCCGCTATCATCAATATCATCATCGTTGTTCATTTCATCGGAAAAACATCAATGAAATAAATAACCAGTAAAAACACAAAAAGATCAAAAGAGTTTACTGTTAAAGATTTTCATTTGAGTTGTGAAGAGAATTTCATCAAAAATAAAATCAAATTGAGTCAAAAACAATTCCGACCAAGCTTCATTTTTTCCGACAAAACTAATACGAATCTAAAGTTGTTTTCTTATATAATTAAGAATGGAAAGGAAAAATGGTGGAATAAGGATGGTTATCGGAGTGTACACAATTTTAGTTGTCAATCGTTGTGTGTGTGCAGAGGCAAAAAAAATAAATAGGGAAGGACATAAGTTGGGGGTGGGTGGGTTGTTTTGGCAATGAAGAAAAAAGAGGAAGAAAGGTTTTTTTTTTTTTGGCTGAAAACATACTTTTTATTTTATTTTAATTTCTAATTTATTTTTAAATTGTTATTATGGGACAATGCCACGTGTCTTTTTTTTATTAGTTACAATGCCACGTCAGCCGCAAGTGTATAACACACCATTTCTATTTTTAGTTCATTGTTAAAAAATGTTCAATAGGTATTTTTTTTACTAAAAAAGGTGTTCAATTGGAACAAGCCTAAGATAAGGTGTTCAAGTGAAATATGCGGACAATTTTAAGGGACCGCAGATGACTTAAGCCTAATAATAAAGTAATCCCTCATATAACTAGTGTAAGTTGTGCCTCATCCATAATAAATTTTTTCTGCTAGTCGTACAATTCCAACGTGTTGTATTTCTGCGGTGATAAAGAAGGATGTCAATAACGTAAAATAATGAATATAATTTTATTTTTATAAATATTTTGTTCTAAAATATATTTTCTTATTTTTGTTATAATTTCAACTTTATTTTTTCTTACGAGTATTATTTTTTGTTTCTCTTTCTATTTTTTTCTTCAAAATTCACTGTCATCTCTATTGAACCTCCTCATTTAATTTCAATGTCACAATTTTTACCACATGTCCACCCTCCCTCTTTTATTACGACTCCCTCTGTCCCTAATTACTTGTTCACATTTTTTTTAGTTATCCTAATTACTTGTCCATTTTGACAAATCAAGAAAGGACAATTTTTTTACCTATTATACCCTCAATTAATTACTTTGAAAAATGTAGAACTTCTTGAAAATATTAAAATTTCAATTCATCCACTTCATAATTAATAAGGGTAAAATGGTAAACTCACTATGACAATCATTGTTTTCTTAATATGTATGTCAATTCAAAAGTCGACAAGTAATTAGAGACAGAAGGAGTATTAGTTTAACTCTCTTCAATTTTAAAACTTTATATAAATATATTTTTACATTTTGAAAATTTTGATAAACTCATTAGATTTCAAGATGATTATAATATATTTTGACTTTTTTGTTGATCAGGCGACACCCGGATTTGAACTGAGGGAAAAAGGATTTGCAGTCCTCTGCCTTACCACTCGGTCATGTCGCCAAAATGCTACAAATACAAAATCGGTGAAAACCTTTCCCGGATTACTGAACTGCTTTTTTATTGTACTTGCGCCTTGAGTTCTGTTTTCCTTAATTGTTCTTCCCTTTTGATTGTGATTGGATTTGATTCATCCTTTCAATTTCGATTGATTCTATCTAAAAATTCATAATCTTTCTCTTACCTCCTTTCTATTTAAATCTATTTAAAAATAAAATGTGGTATCATTTACTTATTTTATTTGAATTTCAATCAAGCTATTCTTATTTTTGGAGAATTCATTGATTCTTTCAAATTTATCATTGTTAATTTTGAAAGTTATATGAAAACGAGATAAATTAATTAATGATACTTTTAAAAATTTAAAACTTCTTAGAAAAATAATTAATTTTGTTATCAATAACTCAACAAAGTCTAAAAAATAGTATAATTTTTTTTAAAAAAATTACCGAAAAAAAGGAAGTTGGCTAAAGAAGAAGAAAAAAAAATGAAAATGGGAGAGGAGGTCAGCTTGAATGTGGGGTGGGGGTGAGAGGCGAAGAAGAAAGAAAGAAAATGGGGGTGGGCGTCAGCTTGAACGTGGGGAGGGAGATGAAGTGAAATTTAAGGAGAATTCAAAATTAAAGTTAATTTTTTTTAAAAAAGTATATGAGAAAAAAATAACGAAAAACCTAAAATAAAAAAATATATATTATACTCCCTCCATTTCATATTAATTGAATTTTTGAGGTGTTTCACACCCTTTAAGAAAAGTAAATCAAGACATAAATTGAACATAGTTTTCCATTTTTTCCCTTATTAATTATTGTCAAATTTATGATTAAAATAACTAAATATTAATTAATCACTAAATTCTATACTAACTAATGAAGGGTAAAATTGGAAGAACATTCTACATGTAGTCTTGAAAACTGAATAATTAAGTTAATTTGAAAAATGAAAAATGTCTCAACAATTCAATTACTCCATGGAGGGATTAAGTCAAATTAATATTTGTCAAATAATGATTGGTGTGTGATAACACTTGCTTTTTAAAATCTGAAAGTAATTGAAACGCAAAATAATAGTATCATTTCCAAATTATTTAAGTAGGCAATAAAACACCCGCATAATTAAGATATTTTTTTAAAAAAATTCTAGACAAATTCAGATACTACTCTATGTCTTTCCTCTATATAAATGTGCATTCCCCATTGATATAGGTGCAAATTTCTTACACATCAACTTTGTGAATAGTATCAAAGTTGAAGGATTATAAAAAATGGATAACTATACACTTGTGCTTGGATCAATTTTTGCCTTGAGCTTTTTTTACATTATTATAGCAAAAATATGCAATAGAGGCAACAAAAAATTTCCACCAGGTCCATCACCATGGCCAATTATTGGAAATTTTCATTTGTTAGGTACAAAACATCATAGATCACTAGTCAATCTTGCACAAATATATGGTCCAATTATGAGTTTAAAAATAGGACAAAAAACACTAGTGGTCATTTCTTCATCAACCATGGCAAAACAAGTCCTTCAAAAGCAAGACTTAGCCTTTTCCACTAGATTTATCACTAATGCCCTTCAAGCACATAACCATTGCAAATTTTCTGTGGCATGTCTTCCTGTTTGTCCTCAATGGCGAACGCTTCGGAAAATCTTGAACACAAGTATCTTCTCATCCAATAGGCTTGATGTGAATGAACATCTAAGGTCTCAAAAGGTGAAAGAGTTGATTGCTTATTGTGCAAAATGTAGTCAACAAGGTAAAGCTTTGGATATATGTCAAGTTGTTTTCAAGACTAATTTCAATTTGATGTGCAACACCCTTTTCTCCAAGGACTTGGCAGACCCCTTTTCGGATTCAAAGGTAAAACTAAATAACATGATTGTGAATACCTTGTTATGATTTTTTGTATACTAAATTGTACTCCATGCGTCTCATTTTATATGAGTTAGTTTGACTTGATACAGAGTTTAAAAAAAAAAAAAAGACTTTTGAAATTTGTATTATAAAAAAGAAAGAAATAAGTCATATAAATTAGAATAGAAGAAGTATATCAAATGTCCTGTTTTTGACCCTTTTTAATTTTAAAGGTTGAGTTGAAGGATATGATTTGGGGCATCATGGAAGAGGCTGGGAAGATTAACCTAGCGGATTATTTCCCTATACTTGAAAAGATTGATCTTCAAAAAATAAGGTATCGCACAAATGTCCATTTTGGTAAGTTGTTTAAACTTTTAGGTGATTTGATCAATGAACGATTAGAGGAAAAACAAAGCAGCCACGGTGAAAAGAATGATGTTTTGGAAGTATTACTCAACCTCAGTGCAGAAAATCCCAAAGAGATAGATCACAATCATATAAAATCACTGCTCATGGTTCGTGCTCTTCTATTTTATCCTTTAAATTTTAGAGATGAAAATTTTCAACATATCCATTAAATCGTTAAATCATTATTTTGATTTAAATTGTCCATGAAGTAAGAAAGAAGAAGAAAATAATAATCGAGAATACACTTGGATTTGTGTTGCTTGAACTGGTTAACAGTGTGGTAGAAGATCAAGGGTGAACTACCACAAATAGAAATGAAGAAATAACATAAGAATTTAACGAGCTTTAGTCAAACCAACATACTTAGGACAAAAGGAGATATATAGAGTTGTGCATTATAAAATAGGAAGAATAGTACAAAGAATTTGTAATTACAACCCTTATTTACAAGTCCCAATTATCCCTAAACCTACATGAAATGGCTTTCTCAAACCTCGTTTGGTAGGCGGTATTAGATAAAATAATTCATGGATTGAAATTTAGTTCATCTAATACATTGTTTGGTTACTTTATTTAATTTAATCCATGGATTGTTTATTCACCATATGTAGTCTTATCTTATCCCTAGAAAATGGAGGGATAACTAATCCAAGGTTTAACAAACCTTGGATAAGATCCCTAAATGACTAAACTATCCCCTTATTCTTTTTCCTAAATTTCTTTTGTAATTCAATTTCCTTTTTATTTATATTGAAATGGTTGTAGATGTTTTTTTTTATAATTCTCCAAATTCGTTTTGTGTAATTTAATGATTTCACTAAAAAAAAAAATCTCCATTTTTTCTTGATTTTTTTTATTCAAGATAGTTTGTTGATTAATCACTTGAACTATTTATTTATTTATTTATTTTTTAAAAAAAACAAGCTTTAGGTATTGAACAATTTAAGTAGTCTTAAATCTATGTTAAGTTTAAGATATACTTGACCAACAAAAAATTAGAAATACACCGTGTCATTAATGATCTCTTTATAGTGGTTAGGGGTGTTCACTGTTTGGATAAAAATCGATCCAAACCGAAAAACCAAACCAAACCGATGAATTATATACATATATTTTATTAATATACATACTTAATATATTATTTTTATAAACAATTTTAAAGATCTTATACATATTTTCATTAAAATTTCTTTATAATTTACTTATTGAAAGCAAAAATGCCCAAGATGAAACATTTATCTTATTGATTTCATGTTTATGAGTGTCTATGTCAATTCTTTGTGGGAGTGAAAATGTTATTGTCTCTTTCTTCTAGGCCAATATAGTGAATTTTAAAGCTTTATTGATAGTAAATTTAGTGATTGAAAGTTTAGTAATTTAAGTCATTCTAACTATTTTTCGTTTTGAATGGATTGTTGTCACTTTTTTCACATTTTAAATGAATTGTTTCTTTTATTTTGTGTACGGTTAATAACCGAATAACCGAACCAAACCAAACCGAAACCGATAATCACCAAACTGATAAATGTATATTGTATTTGGTTTGGTTTGGTTTTGATAATTTTTAAAACCGATTAAGTTGGTTTGGTTTTTGTTTTGACCAATAACCGATCCAAACCAACCCGTGAACACCCCTAATAGTGGTACATCACACCTTAAAATTAATAACTATTTGACTTAACTTGTTAAATGGAATAGAAAATCCTACAAAAAAAATAATATTGTCTGGCGGTTATCTACCTTGACCCAGTTACATGAAATTAACAATCTCATAATAACACAAGGGTATAATAGGAAATAATTTTTTTGTAGAGTTTTAAATCAAACACAAGATTAAGTGAAAAGTAATGAACCAAACACTTGACAAAAAATAATCTCTACACTACTAATCCCTGCATTACTAATGCCTGCGTGACTAATCCCTGCATTACTAATCTCTGCATCATCAATGTTTGTACCAAACGATCCCTAAGAGTAATAATAAAGAATTTCTTAAACATATAAGAAAACAATGAGTTTCCCAAACCTACTAGGAGAACTAGTATAACTAAAATTCACAAAATTCAAGAAATAAACAGCTACTATTTTCCTTGACTTTGAATTATCTTCATCAATTGAAACAACATCTCTCTCTCCTGCCCTCAACCCTAGCACGGTATTTACTTAGTACTGCACACACTAATTAAATTTAGACAATGCCGAAATTTATTAGGGAGAAGGACCTAAAGTGTCCCTCAACTATTTAAATTGGTACAAAATAATCTTTAATTTATATTTTGGGCCTTCAAATTCTCTTGACGTTAATATTTTGGCTCAAGAATATCCTAGATATAAATATTTGGCTCATATTTGCCCTTATTTTTAACAGTTGTCCTAAAGTAGAATTATTATGTTGCTAATCTGATTGGTTCAAATTTAAACTCTTCTCAAATAAATAATAAAAACTATTTTGGATATATACAAAAGAAAAATTGCAGTATACGTACATAGTTGATTAATTAAATCATCTTCTATGAACTAATTATTTATAAATGAATGTCGTTGTTATTTTTCTCCTTAATTTGTCATTAATTGAAAAAAAAATAAGATTTAAAATGGTGGAAAGGATCCAAGAAGAAAAATAAAAGTGGAAGAGAGATGAAGTGAGGGGGGGGGGGGGGGC
>NW_006239315.1:118269-122153 GCF_000226075.1 Solanum tuberosum | reverse complement strand
GAGGGGGGAGAGAGGGGGGGGGGGGGGGGGGGGGGGGGGGCTGAGCGTAGATAGTAGAGGATTGATTTTTATTTTTTTTAAATTTACTATGAAACTCAAAATTAGGCTAATCATTGGAGTCCATATATTAAATAATTTCAATTTATTTTAATGGAGAAGGGCGTAAAATACCCTTAAACTATGAGATTTAGTACAAATTTACCCTCCATCCTTCTTATGAGTGTGAGTTGTTAGAAATAAAGGTATTTTTGAACCAAAAGATTAACATCAAGGATATTTGAGATCCGAAAGGTGAATGTATGATAATTTTATACTGATTCAAATAGTTAAAGAGGTATTTTAGATCCTTCTGTTATCCAAGTACCTCAAGATTCATCTGAGTACTCCCTTCTAGTACTCTTTACAAGGACACCTCAAGATTCATTTGACTCCCTTCTAGTACTTTTTATACAAGGACATCTCAAGATTCATTTGACTCCCTTCTAGTACTCTTTACAAGGACACAAAATAATATATATCTCCAAATCATTACTATCTTTATAAAGAATTTTCACCTCCTCCAGTCCCTCACCTTCTAAACTACTAGACTGACACTAACAAAAACAAGTTTTAGCAGAAATAAATAAACACATTAATAAAGAGTGCTAAAGTTTTTACATGCATTAGTTAAGTGTCATTAAATACAATATTGCTAAAGGCTTTCGGGACATATATAAAGAGTGTTAATTGCTGCTAAAAATATTTTTTTTTGTAGTGTGAGCTTGTGGAGATTTAATTTCTAGCACCACTGATATTTAATTTTCACATTAGACTGAGCTTGTCACCGACTCCTCCATAATCTGTTTCTATTATTGTCTTGTCCCTTAGACTTTTTCTAATAGAAATATGTAGAAAACACAGTACAGAAAGAAAAAGAAGAGCTTAATATTATTGATATATTTCGTATTTAAAACTACTGCACAATACCTCATTATATAGGCTGTTGGCAGGTTACAATATAGAAGAGTTCTACTTGAATACTACTTTGTAAGTTAACTCTTATTAGTAATACATAATAACACTTACACTCCTAATGCAATACATACTCCTAATCCTAACACAATTCTAACACAATTATGCTTTTTTACGCTAGTCTCCAACACTTCCCCTCAAGCTAGTGAGAGGTGGATTAACCACTCCTAGCTTGCTTCGAAAGGCTGCAAATTGTTGCTTTGTAAGTGCCTTGGTGTGTATGTCAGCTAGCTGATCTTGTGATCGAACAAAATGTGTTATGAGTTGTCCCCTTGCTACCTTTTCTCTAACAAAGTGATAGTCCATCTCCACATGTTTAGTCCTAGCATGCAATACTGGATTCACAGTCATGTAAAGTGCACTAAGATTATCACAAAATAGTATTGGAGCTGTGGCAAGTGTGACACCAATATCTTTGAGTATATAGGTGATCCATGTAATCTCGGCTGCAGTGGAGGCTAGTGCTCTATATTCAGCTTCAGCACTTGACCTGGAAACTGTATGTTGTTTCTTTGATGCCCATGAAATGCAGTTAGCTCCTAAGTATATTGTATAACCTGTAGTTGATCGTCTTGTTGTAGAACAGCCTCCCCAATCTGCATCAGAGTATCCACACAGCCTTAGAGGTGACTTTGCAATTAACCTAAGTCCAAGTTGAACTGTCCCTCTCACATATCTAAGAATCCTCTTTACAGCGTGAAAGTGCTCACTGTTTGGATTCTGCATGAACTGACTTGTGAGATTTACTGCATGAGTTATATCAGGCCTAGTTAGTGTGAGATACTGCAGACTACCCACAATACTTCTATAAATTGAGGCATCTACAGAACTTCCTTGAGCTTCCTGTAGGCCATGCTTTTGTGCAAGTGGTGTGTTTACTGCTCTAGCCATGGCCATATCAGTTTTCTTGAGGAGTTCAGTGGCGTATTTACTTTGATTTAGATGAATACCTCCATCAAAGTATGTAACCTCAATCCCAAGAAAGAATTGAAGAGGACCAAGATCCTTCATTGCAAACTCCTTCCCAAGTGCAGCAATTATTTCTTGAATATGAACAGGGGAGCTTCCTGCAATCAGTATATCATCTACATACAAAAGAAGCAGGATAGTACCACTTTTGCAATGAAGTACAAATAAGGATGAGTCTGCTCTACTACATTTGAACCCAAGGTGTAGAAGGAACATGCTGAACCTTTCAAACCAGGCTCTAGGTGCCTGCTTGAGGCCATATAGTGCTTTCTTCAGAGAACAAACATGCCTTGGATACTGAGGATCAACAAAACCTGGAGGTTGTGCCATATAGACTTCTTCATGTAGATGCCCATGTAGAAAGGCATTTTTAACATCAAGTTGTCTAATAGGCCATTTTAGACTAACAGCAACAGATAGCACTACCCTTATAGTGGTAGCCTTAACTACAGGACTAAAAGTTTCTTCAAAATCTATTCCTTCAAGCTGAGAGTATCCTTTGGCAACCAACCTAGCTTTATGCCTGTCTATAGAACCATCTGATTTTAACTTGGTCTTGAATACCCATCTTGATCCAACCACATTCATTTTTGTTGTTCTAGGTACCAAGGTCCATGTTTGATTTTCATGTAAGGCATCAATCTCTTCTTTCATAGCTGCATACCACTGTGGAACCTTTAGTGCTTGATCCGCAGTTGTTGGCTCAACAATACCTACTAAAGCTGTGTGAGGGGCTGAAACATTTTTTGCCTTCAATCTAGTCATCATATGATGTCCTTCTGTAGTGCTAGAGGTTTGTGGTTCAGCAGTCCTGCTTGTAGATTCCGGATTTTGGTTTATCTCTTCATTAAACCAGCCTGATAGGTCACCTTCCAGGTTTACACCTTGTGCAGTAGGCACTAGGATGTGGTTATGTTCCAGCACTTCAGTTGCATCCTGACTTTTTGATGCATTTTCTGGATCATCAACACAATTATCACTTTCACCATCAGAGATGTTTTCTGGATCATGGGTACTATCTGGTAGCACGTCATCAGGCTCAACATGATATAAATCTGCACCATCAATGTTGGGAGGTTTTGACAACACTTCCCCTGAAGTTGAACCACCATTTTTTGGAGAGTTATCCTGCACAGTGGAGAAAAACTCAAGAAAAGTAGCTAGGTGAGTAGAGGTGTTCAGAGAGGATTGTGCAGGTTGCACATAAGGAAGCAAATGCTCATCAAAGATCACATGTCTTGATATAAAAACCTTTTTTGTGGATGGTTGGTAGCACCTATAGCCTTTGTGTAAACTGCTATAGCCAACAAACACACATGGGTAAGTTTTAGGTGCAAACTTTGATTGTCCCTTGAGGTGTGGAAAACATCTGCATCCAAAAACTTTCAAACTATTGTAATCTGGAGATGCGCCATGAAGTTTAACAAAAGGTATCTCATTCTTCAGAGCCGAGGATGGTAGTCTGTTTATCAAGAATACAGCAGTGAGAAAAGCTTCCACCCACAAGAACATAGGTAGTTTTGCATGAAAGAGCAGAGTGAGACCAGTTTCTACTATATGCCTATGTTTTCTTTCAGAGATTCCATTCTGTTCAGGAGTATTTGGACATGACAATTGTCTTATAATTCCATAGTTTTCCAAGTGTTTAATGAATTCATTGTTGATGAACTCACCACCTCCATCACTTTGAAAGATTTTAATTGATCTTGAAAACTGTTTCTCAACCATTTTCTGAAACTTACAGAAAATCTCAAAAAACTCGGACTTCTTTTTTATTGGATACAACCAGGTGTATCTAGTATTATCATCCACAAACAATACATAGTACTTCATGTGTTGAGAAGATTCAATAGGGGCTGGACCCCAAAGATCACAATGAATTTTGAATAATGGTTCCTTCTCAA
>NW_006239315.1:103901-117675 GCF_000226075.1 Solanum tuberosum | reverse complement strand
CCCATATTCCATAATTCCCTTCAAACAGTGCTCCATCTTCTTCTCTTCTTTTGTTCTCAAAAATTTGTTGCATTATTAAAAAATTTCACTAATATTAGCCATGTTCTTTGGTTGTTTTAGAGTTCATGGATGATTGTGCACAAAACCATCAAGCCAATTTTGTGATTGACCACAGCCGCCGTTGCCGCCTTCTTCTCCGAAGATCACACAAACATATGAATTATTAGAAATGAGATTTGTGGCGTTTCTTTTGGTGGAATGCAATGTTTTATTTTGTGGGTTGTGTGCTCCTTGAAGAGGCGCCCAGCTTGGCATTGGCCTTGCACCATTAAGGTCGCCGGAAAACCACTGTCGACGCGCAATAGTGGTCTGGCGGAGTTCAAGCTATTAGAATGAGCTGAAATTTCTTGATGCAGAAGATAAGTGGGTGGGGAATAAACCCCAGATATCAAAACTCCACGAACTTGCCCAAAAATTAGACGAAATGCCTTGCGACAGTGCATCAGGCAATCTCGCTGGAAATTCTCAAAGCTTCTCCATCGTTATTTTCCCTCAAATTGTAAGGGAGAACGAATTGAATTTTGGCAAGGGAGTAGATCTGATGATGCTCCATCATCTCCACTAGACGGAATTCGAATCAAACCACATAAATTTGTTATTGTTGCAAAGGTTTTGAATTTGATTCGTAGCTTTGTTCAAATATATTCGAATTAATTTCAAAAAGGGTTTCGGGTGGGTTTAAAATGAAATGGGCGGGTTTTCCAACTTTGGGTAAAAAATAAATTTAAAAAATCAGGTAAGTAGTTGAGATGAAGCCACGTGTCCAGCCGTTAGTCTCAAGGGTATACAAAACCCAAATATTGACGGTAAGGGTATATACTGTAGAAAACACAGTACAGAAAGAAAAAGAAGAGCTTAATATTATTGATATATTTCGTATTTAAAACTACTGCACAATACCTCATTATATAGGCTGTTGGCAGGTTACAATATAGAAGAGTTCTACTTGAATACTACTTTGTAAGTTAACTCTTATTAGTAATACATAATAACACTTACACTCCTAATGCAATACATACTCCTAATCCTAACACAATTCTAACACAATTATGCTTTTTTACGCTAGTCTCCAACAAAATATTCATTGTGAATGTCACATCTATCCCTATTATATTTTTCTAAGGTTAAGGGATCGAGTTAATTATGAAAATTCATATGGGACTATGAGAATTGATAGGGTATGCGGTGTTAGAACATGTACATCGAAAGCATTATTCAATAACACAAATCTTACATAATCTAAATGAATTGAGAGGATAACTAACATGCTAAAACCTTTACAAAACACGTTTAAGAACAATGAATCTAGGGTTGCAGTTTTATGTTATTTCCCTAATTAATTCTCTCAATCAAGTTTTATGTGGGCAAGTGTTTTTTAAGAAAATGATGATCCTTTCTTAAGAACCACCGCCCCTATATATACTTTTCAGCGAAAAAAAGAAGGGTTTGAAAGAGAAAACATTATCAGTCATTAACCCCGGCAATAACAATTAACAACCATTAAGCATCATTAAGAGAAGTTAAAATGCAATCAACAACAAAATGCTTTTTTCTTTCTTCTTTTAAGAAAAACGTTTTTCCCTCTTATAAACTAATACATTATTTATAGTCAAAACAATATATTCCTATAGTATAGAAGACTAGTAAAGAGAATACCTCTTCTAGAGTAATCCTTTTCTTTTCATTGTATACATTGAACTTTAAATTATGGAAAATGTGTAGATTATGTAATTTATTAGTTAATAATTGTAGATTATGTAATTTAGTTAATATAATTGTAGGTTATGTGATTTTTCGTTAATAATTGTAGATTATGGAATATTTTATGCTTTCACAAGTATTTATGAATCTTTCCATTTATTTAGTTCATTTTAACCCCACATATTTCAATCCAAATAATATTTAGACAGATTATTGACTCGTATATTTATCATAATTCATTTTAAATCGTTCAAATTCATGTCAATCTGCCTATACCCCTAATTTATAATTTAAGAGAATTATTAAATATTACAGGACTTATTTGCTGGGGGTACTGATTCACCAACAACCACAATAGAATGGGCAATGGCAGAAATACTTAGAAAACCAGAGATTATGAAGAAAGTCCGAGTTGAGCTTGCAAAAGTCGTTGGAAAAGGAAAACCAGTAGAAGAATCAAATATTCCTAAACTCCCTTACTTGCAATTCATTGTCAAAGAAACCTTAAGACTGCACCCACCAACTCCATTTTTAATACCCCGAAAAGTTGAGCAAGATGTTAAATTGTGTAACTATATCATCCCGAAGGGCTCACTAGTACTAGTTAATGTGTGGGCGATTGGCCGAGATCCTACTTTTTGGAAGGACCCTTTGGTATTTAAACCTGAGAGATTCCAAACTTTAGAAGTGGATATGCAGGGGCAAGATTTTGCATTGATTCCTTTTGGTGCTGGTCGAAGAATATGTCCTGGTTTACCATTGACATTGAGATTAGTCCCAATAATGTTGGGTTCACTTTTGAATTCCTTCAATTGGAAACTTGAAGCAAACATTGAGCCAAAAGACTTAGACATGGAGGAAACATTTAGTTTCATCTCATCCAAAGCTCATCCTTTGCGAGTTATCCCATCTCCTCTTTGATGTTTGTACAATGTAATAATTGAGTGCACGTAAGATTTCCTACTGTTGTTGTTTTTTCAGGTTTATTATTTTTGGTCCTTTTCCTTTTCAAAACAAAATTAATTTTGTATGTTTTACATTTTTTTGGTCCTCTTTTGCACTTGAAAGTGTTTTTTTTTTTAATAAACACCTTGTCCGTTAATTCACGAAATTTGGAGAAAAGCTACTATATAGAGTTTAATTGATTGTCCACTTGACATTTAATTTTTCAAATGGGGACATATATTCGTCTCCTTAGGTTATCTTTCATTTCTATCATATTATTTCTTCCTTTGTTGGTGGAAAGCTTTTGACCATCTTTCCTTGTCAAAATTGAAAAATATATATATATTTTTTAAAGTGAAAAATGATAGTTGGAAATTAATAATGTTTGGTTATGACTATAAATTGGAGTTGTTTTTGACTTTTTGTGAGTAGTTTGGTGATAAAGAAAATAAAACAACCTTTTGTTGGTTTTTTACATGTAATGACCCAGTCGGTCATTTTTGGAAAGTTTTGTGAATTTATCATTTTACCCCTCCCGATATCGACCCCGAGTCTTTTATGTTGAGTTTGAAAAGTTCATTTCGAACTTTGAGTTAAAAGTTGAGAATTTGATAAGTTTGTGATTTTGAAAGGTCAAGTTGCTTAAAAGTGGTTTTTGGAGTCTTTTGGAGTTTCGAGTGTCGGAATGGAATTTCATCGATTCCATCAGTACCAAAATGTGGAATCTAAGCTGTGAGGGTTGCCGGTCTCAGATTCAGAGTCTTTTTGAGGATTTGAGGTCCTAAGTTATAAAATTGTGGAAATTTAGCCTTTGAGTTGACTTTGGTCAATATTCGGGGTTCAGAAGCTCATATCAGAATTCCGAGAGTTTCGTTAGATTCAGGGGATAATTTTAGGCCTAGATGGGTCTTGGTTGATTTTTGAGAGGTCCCAAACCTATTTTAGCCTTTTTAGGCGTTGAGCTAATTGTCACTTGAGAATTAAAAAAAAAACACAACCACGGGCTATTGGTAAATTTGCAATCTTAAGACAAGCTTAAGTCAAGAACTCGACCTAATGCCTAGAATCTGTCAGTTGGTCTTTGCGATCAATTTCCTACTCAGATGCCGGGGGATCAACAAGTAGGATTCTCTTTGGAACGTTGTCATCATAGCCCTTAAAAAGATTCATATACATACTGACAAAGGAAAAACAAGCAAAAGAGAGAATTATAAAAAATCAAATGTTAGAGAACCCACAACAATGCAAAAGAGAGAATTATAGGTCCTATAAAAGATCAATGTTAGAGGACCTATAAATTAAAACAGAAAAATATTATATAACAAAGAATTGAAACAATAATAACATCAACAAATTCAATATAATCTCACAAAGCGGGTCTATGGAGGATAGAATATATTTAGACCTTATCATTATCTTAAAGTGAAAAATGATAGTTGGAAATTAATAATGTTTGGTTATGACTATAAATTGGAGTTGTTTTTGACTTTTTGTGAGTAGTTTGGTGATAGAAAAAACAAAACAACCTTTCGTTGGTTTTTTACATGTAATGACCCAGTCGGTCATTTTTGAAAAGTTTCGTGAATTCATCATTTTTACCCCTCCCGATATCGACCCCGAGTCTTTTATATTGAGTTTGAAAAGTTGATTTCGAACTTTGAATTAAAAGTTGAGAATTTGGTAAGTTTGTGATTTTAAAAGGTTAAGTTGCTTAAAAGTGGTTTTTGGAGTCTTTTGGAGTTTCGAGTGTCGGAATGAAATTTTATCGATTCTATCATTCCTAGAATGTGGAATCTGGCCTAAGAGAGTCGTCGGTTTCAGATTCAGATCAGTCTTTTTGAGGATTTGAGGTCCTAAGTGAGAAAATTGTGGAAATTTAGTCTTTGGATTGACTTTGATCAACATTCGGGGTTTGGATGCTCGGATAGGAGTTCGAGAGTTCCGTTGGATTTGGGGGATAATTTTATGCTTAGGTGAGGTCTTGGTTAATTTTTTAGAGGTCTCGAGCTTGTTTTAACCTTTTTAGGCATTATGTTAGTTTCTTGTGACTTTCACAAGTTTTGGGTCAAGAAGACCTCAGATTCGTGTTTCGATAGTTCCATTGAGTCTGAAACATCGAGTATAGTCGATTTTCATATATGGTTTAAGTGCACGGGGTTTCGAACGAATCTCAAGGGTCCCTTCAATGATTTATGTTTGGTTGTGTTTATTTTGCTGAGCCTACAAACCTCGTTTTTGGGAAGACTTGTTCGGGACGGGACGGGGGTCATTTTGGCCGGAATTTTGGGGGGACCAGGATTGGGGGGGATAAAAATTCGTCCCATCCCGTCCCACTATATATACGGGATGGGACGGGATTTGGCAGGACGGGATGGGACGGGACGTGGGATTTTTATTTTTTATATATGTTTATTTATTTGTATTGAAATTATATGTTATTGAATAACATTTTTAGTTATTTAGTTTTCAATAACATTTTTAGCTAATAAAAAATGCTTAAGTTTTCAAATTTCAAGTTTCAAGTTTCAAATTTCAAATTTGAAAAGTTCAAATTTGTATTTTAAAAGAATTTAACTTGAAATTTTCAAATGTCAAATTTTCAATTTTTAAATTAAGTATTTTAAAGTTAGTATTTTAAAATTAAAATTAAAATGCAAGACAATAGTTATATAAAAAAGACTTGAATAAAGCCTTCAAATTTATTCAATAAAATCTAATTGCAACTTAGAACTTAGAAGTTACAATTTTACAAATATTAGTGAAGTAACTAATCTACGCAACCACCTTCTAGGAAGGGTTCTGTTTCAATAAATTCTCATATGTAAAACTAATATTTGTTACAAATATTAGATGAGTAACTAATTTACGCAGCCACCTTCTAGGAAGTGTTTTGTTTCAATTAGTTCTTGAATGTAATCTAATATTTGTATTCTCTTTTAAAATTCAATTTTAATTGTCGCATCATATCGACGATAACATCCTCCGGTGTTGGCAAACTTGCTAGAAATTCTTGTGACTCTAATTCATCATCACTAGATCCAATTACCGCATTAATCCAAGCTTCTTGTTTGGGACTTAACCTTGGCAAATTATAATTCCTCCTCTCGGCGTTGACCCAGTCTCTAAATAAAACGGATATTTAGCAGCTGTCTTCCGCCAATGAATGTCTATGATCGCCAAGTTGAAACCTTGCCGCACTTGTTTCCAAACTTTCTTCCGCCAATGAATGTCTATGATCGCCAAGTTGAAACCTTGCCGCACTAAAAGCAGCCTCTGATGCAACTGATGAAGCTTGAATAGCTAGAACATCACGAACCATTTTGCTCAAAATTGGAAATGCAACGCTCCGTCTCCTCCACCATGCTAATATGTCTACATTGCCATCGTCGTCCTCCACTGTTTCTACAGATTGATTAAGATATTCTTCAAAATCATCACGGTTAGTAGAATTAAGACCAAGAAAACCTCTCATATAACTTGAAATTCAAACTTTACTCTGAAGATTAGAAGTTTGACCAACTTCTCCTTGAATATTTCCTGTAGTTATATATTTTTCTTACAGAATTTTTGCTTCTATTTTTATGCTAGACTTACACATTTCACAAGTTGGATTTTTTTCCGGTAAGATTTCTTAAGTATCATAAAAAGTTTCAACAAGTCCCTGCACACCTCATAATTTATATTCAGGATGAAGTAAAGTAGCAGTTAAAAAAATTTGAGGAATAGGAAAAAATATTTTTTAATTTTCAATCATACCTTCAATTGCAACTCTAAATTTTTCAATTTTTCTGTATTTAGAAAATTGAATTGAAATAGCACAAATATTTATTAATACTAATGAAATAGAAGGATAATAAATTCCAGAAAACATGATTGTAGAATCATTAAAAAGTCTTAAAAATTCTAATAGTTCATTAGCTTCTTCCTAATGTTCTTCACAAATTCTCTTTAATGGGTCAGCATTATGAGCATTAAACACCATTTGTATGGGTCTTTTATATTCGTAAGCAACTGAAAACATTTCATAAAAAGAATTCCACCTTTTTTTAATATGTCTTGGAATTTTTCTTGGTGGCAAATCACATAGTACACAACGCTCATTAAATTCCCTATTTCTAGCAGCTCTTTGAGCATAAAAAATCCAGGCAACAGCATATTCAATTTTCATACAACCACATTTAAATAATGAAATACCATCTTGTACAACTAAATTTAATACATGTGCAACACATCTAACATGAAAAGAATTATCATCAATTGGACATAATCTAGTTTAAAACATACTAGCAGCGTTTACATTATTAGATGCATTATCTAATGCGACAGACATTACTTTATCTATAAGCATGTAATAATCTAGAACACTCAAAATATTTGAAGCTAAATATGCACCAGTTTTTTTCTCTACACATTCTTTATAACTTAAGATTCTTTTTTGCAAATTCCAGTTATGATCAATCCAATGTGATGTAACAGTTAAATAATCACGTCCATTAACACTACGACCCATGTCCGAAGTTATAGACACTCTACAATCTAATATGCTAAACATACAACGAACCTTGATATACAAAAACATCAGATTTAACAGTATTTCTTGAAAAACCTCTATAATTAGGATTATAAGTTTGTTGAATATATTCAATAAAACCGGGATGTGAAGGAAAACTATAAGGTAAACCACAAACAGAAACCATTTTAGCTAAATTTTCACGATCTCTTTCCTTATTATATTTACGTTGTGTAAGTGGACCACCGGGGTTAGAAGGATCTAATGTTCCCTGAACCATGTTAGAAGCCCATACCAATTCATTAACTCAAATTCCTTTTTTTTATATGCTAATGATTTAGCTTCTTTATATTGAATCGGCACACAAGATAACAAATGTCTATTTAAGCCCCCCGTCCCACCTTGACCTCCACCTTGTTTATGTTTAAAAGGTTGCTTACACTTATTACAAATAGCAATAGAATTTTTCTTATCTAAAGTCATAAATTGCCACACAACAGAAGTTTTAGGGCGTTGATACTTCACCTTCTCCCTTGTAAGAGGTATAAGGGGTGGGAGTCCACAATTTTGCTCCTTTGAATTTGTAGTTTCATTTGGAACTTTTGTCACCGGACTAGTAGGTGTAACTTCTAATTCCTCTTCTCCCGAATCAACTTCTACTTCTTCACCTGAATTTTCATCAAGATAAGGATTAATATCACCATAAATTTGATCTAAAAGTTCATGATCGAGTTGAGCATTTGAATCAATATCATAAGAAGTATAATTTACTAATGCCACTTGGTTCTTTCTCTTTTCCTTTACCGGTATCTTTTTTGTTAGAACTCATATTTAATTATATGTAAAGTGTAATATAAAAATAATAATAACACAAAAATTAATGATGAAAAATAAAATATAAATATTATGAAACGAATGTACCAAACGTTTGCGTTACTAGCAGACGTTATAACCGATTCTTGAAGCTTGTAGTTTGTTGTAACTTGTAATTTGGAACTCCAATACTTGATAGCAAATATGGGAATGATATACATTATGATATACATTATGATATAATATGAAAATTTAGAGTTGAAATATATGTATTATCACTATTATGATATAATCTAAGACTTAAATGAAATAAAAAATTGAGACTTAAGATTGAGAGGATATAGAAAATAGATGAGAGAATAGATGATTTTGTAAGAAATAATAAGGGATAGAGGGGTATTTATAATATTAAAAATGGGTTAAAGTGTATTTATGATAACTTGAGGGTTTAAATTAAAGTTTTAAAAGTAGGGGGGTGGTAGGGGGTGTTGGGGAAGTAAAAAAGGTAAATAAATCCGTTGGGGGGGGGCCACTAGCCATTACCCCAACGGTCCCCAACGGATATAATTTTAAAACAAAAACAAAATAAAAAAAATTGAGGGGATCCCGTGAAACCGACCTGTTCAGCCGGGCCGGGATCGGGCCGGTTCGACCGGGACCAAAGGGTGAACCGGCCTCTAACCGGTCCCCTATCCCGATCCCCTCCCAACCCACGAGAACATACGAGACCGGGTCTGGCGAGCCAGTTCTCGAACCAGTCGCGGGCCAGTGCGGGCCGACCCGGTCCCCCTGCCAGGCCTAATTTTCACCAATGAGTTCCAAATGTCTTGGGTAATTTCTTCAAGTAAAGATTTTCATATTCAAACCTCATCTTCGGAATTGGATTTTTAAGTTGATTGACCAATTTTTCAAAGTATAGGATTTGGGTATTATTGTTTCCCAAATCTTATTGTGGTTACTTGATTGAAATAGATTGTGTGGCTTTGGACGTTGTTCGGAAGGGGAAGACTCAAGTTTTGTATTGACTATTTGATTGAATTAAGGCAAATGATCTCTTAAACCTTGTAAATCTAGTAACATCGTGTATTTCTCTTCATTGTGTGTGTTGGAGAGTAATGAGAATGAGATGATGGATTCATTGTTCCATTTGATTAATCTTAATGAACTAAAAAGGGATTAATTAAAAGTCAACGTTTGATCATTATGCTTTGTGAATTTCCTTGTTGTGACCCCTATTTGATTGATTGATGAAATGCTTTGATGGCATGAATGTGGACTTGAATTGCTTGAGTTGTTGTCTCTTTCTTATGAGGTGAAATTGCTTATTTTAATTGATTGTTGTACATCGTGATGAGACATGTGATATAAAGTTGAAGAGAAATGGTTTCGGCTAGTGAAGTGATATAAAGCCGAAGGAAAATGGTTCCGGCTAGTGATATGATGCTGAAGGGAAATGATTCCAGCATGTGATATGAAATAAAGCAGAAGGGAAATGGTTCTGGCTAGTGATGTGATATAAAGCCGGTGGAAAATGATTCCGGCTAGTGAAATTGTGCCAAAAGGGAAATGGTTCCGACAAGAGTTGACTATTGTGATTGATCTACTTGTTACTTGTGATTGATCTACTTGTTACTTCTGATCGATCTATTTGTTACTTTTGATTGACATACTTGATTCGTGTTGATTGTTGAACTGTGACTACTAAACTGTGTGGCTAAGCCTTGTGAACTGTGTATTGTGAAACTGTTAGATTGGACTGATTTCTTTGCAGGTTATAGTTTTAGGAGGTCCGGTTGGGATGAAAGGAGTATTCGATTTCTAGCTAGTTTTTCTTGTTTATTAGGTTGCTTCATAAGTACCGTGTTGGTTGATACTTACTCCTTGCTTCTACACTTGTTTAGGTTCTGAGCATGCATGGTACCAAGTGATTTCTCTTCTTCTATTTTCGAGGCTTGTTAAAGGACTTTGAGAGGAAGTTTCTTGTCATCCCGACAGGCCCTGTTGTTTATATAATCTGCCCGTTGGTATTTGCGATCAATTGCCTACTCAGTTGCGAGAGGTCAACAAGTATAATACCCTTGGGAATGTTGTCATCATAACATATACGCTATATATCGTAAATTAATAAAACAAACCTCAACCATGTTATGATGAAAACATTCCCAAGGGTATTCTACATGTTGATCCCCCCGCAACTGAGTAAGTAATTGATCGCAAATACCAAATGACAGATTCTAGACATTAGGTTGATTTCAAGAACTCGGCCTAATGTCTAGAATCTGCCCGTTGGTATTTGCGATTAATTGCCTACTCAGTTGCGAGGGGTCAACAAGTAGGATACCCTTGGGAACGTTGTCATCATAACATGATTGGGGTTTGTTCTTTAATTTATGATATATAGAACATATGTTTCAAATTCAGTTTACTTACAATGTTCTGAACCCAACTCATGTACTATAGAAAAAGAATTGCAATAGCTCGACATCCATTGGCCAATATGGACCTTTACTCAACCTTTTATTATATATATACAAAAATCATCTCAATTAAGATCGAGAACACTGTCAAATATGAAAATCAAATTCAGCTTGTGTTCCAAATGATTTCTTACAATGAGCAATGGCTGCCTGAACAGAATTATCCCTCGAGTAAAATTTTCTAACGTCGTCATCACAGACATTGCTATGCATTGGTGACGACTTGATAGAACTCGGACAACTTTTACTGTTGTTGTGCTTATTGCCAGATAATAATCCCCCTCCTGTTGTTGCACTCGTGCAATAACGACTAGTTTTGACAATAAGAGCGTCTAATACTCCTCTCATTGCCTTAAAGTTTATTATCCCCGCAACTGATGATGTTGATTTGTTGTGGTTGTCATCTTGATGATTAAGATCTGAATGATTGCGAGTTTTTAGTTTCATCAGATTGTTGTTATTGTTCATTGGATCCCTACCCCGGCAGGTGCTGCTGCGCCCTCGTTGTAGCAAGGGTTGCCTGGCGCGGATTTGTCCATTTTTGGGTTTGGGTGTTACCATGGAAATTAACATTGATGGAATATTTTTGTACTTCAATTTTACTATAAAGTTCATAATGCCATTGTTCTTTGAAGGAACCATAGTGCAATCATTTCTGCAAAAATGTAACATTAATTAATATATGATAAATATGATTGCTTGATAAGAGAGTCTAGCAAGAAATTATGCATATGCTCCTAGTTTTACTATAATCATATTTCATTGGTGATGTAGTTTAATAAAAGTAGGGAAATTGCCAAAGTTGTTCATTAATTATTACTCCATCTATTCCTGTGGCACTTTTCGTTTTTTCGAAAATCAAACCGTTTAAGTTTGGCTGACGATTTATGCATGGAATCTTCAAAAATTTTGACATGAAATTTATATATTTATAAACTATGTAAAAGTACTATAAGTCACAATAATTAACAATTCAAAATATTTAAAAGATGTATAAAAAATTTACGGTAAAAAATAGACTTGTTTGAATCTCGAAACCCTAAAAGTGTCACATAAATTGGGACGAAGAAAGTACTAATAATTAATATTCCACATGTGTAATAGGAAGTAATTTTATACTTTATGATGTCTTATTTTCAGGTACTTGACTGGACTTAAAATTTAATAAAGAAAATATGTCACATATAGAAATTAACCATAGAATCGATCAGAGGCAAGATAGATTCAGAATTTAAGTTGTACGAATTCAACTTTAAAAGTTGTTGGGTTTGAATCTATTCGTATATTTTTAAAGTTATGAATTCATATTTACCATTAATTACTATACTTTTAGTAAAGTTTTACACATAAATTTATACTCTATATTTAAAAAATCTTTAAAAATAAAAAAGTATACCGTTTTAATGTTGACTAAAACGTAAAGTTGACAATTATATTATTACTACCCTTATTTAGAAGATGGAGTTGTGAAGGACTAACACAGCTCCAAAAAGTTGTTCCAAATGTAAGTTAATTTGTACTATGTTAGGGCCCACTTTATTCAACAAGTATTGTACTAGCATTTAAGTTGTAGGGTCCACTTTATTTAACAAGTATTGTATTACCATTGATAATACATAAGTATTAATTATAACTTGCCGTGTAATTTCTTTTAAGTCCCCACGTGTCTTTAAGGGCAAATTGGTCACTGAACCATATTATATGTGGCAACTTAATCGCCTAAAGTCCTTTGTGTCCATTAATATTGCTCCACCTGATAGGCAACATTTAAGTCATCTCTATCTTCTTTGTTTTCTCATCTCTATCTTCTTTGTTTTCTCTCTTGAATATTAGAATTTTAGAATTAGAATAGTTGTTGCAAAAATTCGAGGTTGTGATGATGATTTTCTTCTTTGTTTCTCCGAGAATAAGAAAATTGATAGTGTAAGAGAGCAATCGGACCCATATCTTGGCGGGGCAACCCGGATGGAAGGTTATCCTGCAACCGGTGCTTGCAGTCATGGCGGTGATTCCAATCTCTCTTATCGTATTACAAATCCGAGCTTCAATGTTTAAATTTCTTAGGGTCTATTGAAAATCGCCTCTTTACCTCCACAAGATAGAGGTGAGACTACACTGACTTATTGTTGTTGCAGTTGGAAAATTCGCAGTTAAAAAATATACACCATAATTTCTCATAAAAGTAGCCTGAAGAATTCAACTACTTCAATACCATGCCATAACATGACATTTTTAATTATTTGTGTGTTTGCATGTTTTTGGGATTTAATTTTATTGTTTTTGTTATTTGTTGAATCCAAATATGATTCTTTTGATATTTGGAATAGACATGTAACAGTGCTTTAGGTTTAATCCATCTCTCGCCTTCTCTCGCGTATGGCTGTATGTACCTTTTAGAGACAGAAAAGAGCACACTCAAGTTGCACGGTAAGCTAAGTATTCATTTTCACTATTAGCCTTTTGTTTCTTGGTTCATTTTGTTGACCGTTTCTATTCTTCCGAAAATTTGTTTTGACATTCAAAAATCGACTTGACCATGAAATCGTTAGACAATGAAGAAGAAACAGAGCAAGTAGTTTTAGGGCTCTTTATGTGTGTGGTGGTGTTGTTGTATCAGGTAAATTATTATATCGTATTTTTATTATCATTTTTTGGTTATCTCTATTTGTTTTTTATTATATTTTTTGGGTTCTACGTTGAGATTTCTCTGCATCCAAAGAAGACTCAATTCGGTTCTTCTGATTCTAGGCAGATTAGGTTGATTTACTACATTTGTAGAATTTGACTCTTTGTTGAATCCACTAATTTGAGGTGACAAATCTGGTAGCTCACTAGATTTGCTTAACTGTTTATTTACACATATTGCTCGAATGTTAACCCGCTCCCTTTTTTCCTTCACTCTGCACTTTGAAAAATATATGTTGTCTATGTCTTTTGCATCTTTGTTGTTTCAAATACAAGTACTAACACCTAATCATTACTTTATAATTGTACAGGTATTCCATTTCAAGTTTATAAGGAGGCTACAAGAAGTCTAATTTATGAATAGTTACCTTGTGTGTGATGTTAAAGAGTGTATTTTAGCATTTATCAATATAAAAATGAAGTCATGGACATTGTTCCAAAATGTCTATGAATTATGTCTTGAGTTGCTTTTCAAGGAGTAAGGTGTGAGAAAGTATTGTTTAATGAAGAAGGTAAAAAGGTGCAATTCAATTTTGAGACCAAGTGTTGAGTTGGTCTTTCACATTAAACTTGAGAAAAAAAA
>NW_006239315.1:45970-102844 GCF_000226075.1 Solanum tuberosum | reverse complement strand
TGCTATAGATGTGTGGTCTGTCACATAATTAGATGACTTTAATGAAATGTAAAACACTCTCTATGGATACATGAATTAGTACTGACCAAATGATCCTATTATTCAAGAATTCAATCTATATACACCAATGGTGAAAATAGTTTTTGAGCCATTAAGGTAACATTAAGTTTGTAACCTGGAAAATAAGGTTATTAGCATGCTAAAATAGGTTAAACTATTAAGTTATATCCATAGGGTAATTTTTTACTACTCTTTGTCTGAAGACTGATATTTATCTTGAATTTGCAACAGAAGACATTATGCATTTGATCAACTATTACTATCTTTTCGGTTGTCCATTTGTCTCTTTCAGGAATACATAACATATATGGGGTATGGAATGATGTCAGCTATATGAAGCTCTTAACCTGCAAATTCATTACTGAGAACTCAAATCTATCTAGAATTGCTTTAATAGCTTCCATAACTAAAAGGGATAAAAATGAATTGTTTGGTTGTTGAAAATAGCTTTACCTGTCAGCACTTTAATTATTTTTTTTGCCTTTAAAAGCAATGAAAAACAACTTTATCACATGTTGTTTTGTATTTTTAAATTAAAATTAGCTATATGTTAAAAAATAGATGTCAAAATATGTGTGAAAATATAATCCTCAAGCCTTTTGATTTTTTCAACTCTCAAGTGTATAAAAGATCTTGATTCTGGAGAAGAACAAAGGGGATATAGAGGCATTTCGATATTGTTGTGGTGATTTCAAACATTTTCAACATGTAGGTTCAAAAATCTGATGCGAAGTCTCTGCTGACCAAACTGTCTAGAATATGTGTGCATTCTTCCTGCTTCTCGAGTTCTTGGTTACATTGCTTGGCTGATTATCCCTTGTGCAATAGACATAATATATATGTTGATATTCTTTCATGTTGTTGTTATATATATATATATATAGAGAGAGAGAGAGAGAGAGAGAGAGAGGCTTCAATAAATTTTAACATGTGTGCTTATTTGTCTTTCAAATGGAAAATAAGGGTAGTTGTATAAGCCAAACTAGACCAGAGAGCACGTAGTGGAGGCCTATGTTTCTATCCCCCGCAAAAGTTAAGGAAAACATCTCTAACTTGTTAGGATGGACACCGATGTACTTGAAAACATGATCTGCAAGGAGGCCAGAAAGAGAGAGAGTCGTTGCAATTGCTTGTATTGTTGCAAATGGCCCCAAAACCAGCATCAAGTGCATATATTGCAAATGAATCAATACAGTAACTGCATTTGTAAAAAAAATTGAGAATATCTCATGTTAAATTTTGCATTTTTCTTTGTAGATTACCCTTTTCTGAGTACTTGTGTCCTTAGAGGTGCAAAAAAGCTTTGATCTTTGCATCTGAATGTGACAACCCTGATTACCTAACCCTTGGACTGCTTGACACTGGTTTTGGGGCCATCATTCACCATTGCAGGCAATTGTGACGACTTCCCCATTCACGCCTCCACTACGTATTCCTCCAGTTGTGTAAGCCTTTGTAATCTGGAGAGAAGAGACTGCCCCTTCAGCAACGAGTCTCTGTTGGTCAATGTTGCAAAAGCTGGAGACGGTAGGATATCTTTAGATGCCTTGTTGTTCAGTAATTTATGGATCAGAAGTTACCAAGGGTTAATGTGTGTAATGTGTACTTTTACTTTTCTTAATTGTGTAATGTGTACTGCTTTCTGTACACGTGTAACACGTAATTTATGTCAAAAAAAGAGAAGGAAATATCCCAATTCATATTGACTCTCACACCTTCCGCTTTACTCTTCTCTCCATTGCAATTTCCATGGTAGTCATTAGCGTGTGAATTTCAGCTTCGTACACTCCCTTTTAAGATATTTTGCTTAATATTAACAAAAAATTTGCTCCCGTCAATACTCTTATGAAGCAAATACACTCTTCTTCAACTGTCTAAGAAATTCTAATCATTTGATCAATTTCATTGTTCATCCTTCTTAAATTTTCTACTTCAAATTTGAAGCTTTGCAAGTACTAAAATGGGTGAACAGAACACACAAAAAATAGACTTAGGCTTTTGACATTTTATTAGGAGCAATCTCGATGACATTCATACAAATAGAGAATCTGTCTTGATCCTTATTTCTGGGGCAAGTACTAAAATGGGTGAACAGAACACACAAAAAAATGACTTAGGCTTTTGACATTTTATTAGGAGCAATCTCGATGACATTCATACAAATAGAGAATCTGTGTTGATCCTTATTTCTGGTGCGTGTTTGTTCTATTCTGGTGTGTTGCCTGGGCCTATCTTATTGGCCATTAAACTTTTTGACATCTCTTTCAAACTTTGTGATTTGCATCACTGAAAGAGGGAGAAAGAGTGTTGCTTCAGGCTTTAAATGTCGTTTTTCCTTGCTGGTAAAGACGCTCTTTCTCCCTTGCTCTTTCAATAATGCGTCTGTCTGTTTTAATTTGTATATTGTAACACCTTGGTGCTTTCGGTTATGAATATATATATATTCTTTGAAATACTAAAATCTATTTCTGGCTAATGTAATGACTTTTTACAGATATCTGATGCCATCAACGTTTGGCATTTTAACTAAAGACTATCTACATGTTGTATCCCTAGATAACTTTTTGCATTCATGTATTTTCTGCTGCAAAATAGATTCTAGGGTTAAGGTAACTAATTTTCTAATGGGTTTTATATGTATCATTTACCTGGTATGGATCTGAAAAGGGGGTTTATGATGATAGAGTGTACGCAGACCTTACCTCTACCTCGAGTAGGTAGGAGACACCAGCTGAGAAATGTTGTTTCCAACTACATGGTATGAAGCTACAAATAAAGAATTAAGTTTTAAGCTTCTAATAATCTGTACATTTTTCGAAACATTCCAACTTATCTTTTTTGTTTTCTTATTTTATATTTTGTGCTATATGTACCTATGACCCTTACATATGCAATGTTTATTAAGGTATGTTTACTATGCTTCATTTAAATTAATATTTTACCTCTTTGCCGTTCTCTTCTTTTGTTGCAGTGGTGTAAAGAATATAGTCAAGAGCGAAAGAATTTAATTACCTAAACTTGGTTTTTGTGATTGTACTGTTGAAAATATATTTATATGTATAATAGTAGAGTTATTCATTTATTAATCTCTCAATATACATGCTCCAATTTCTTGGATATGGAAGAAAAATGGCATTAGAATGTACGATTCTTTAGAATATGTATTCACAATAGTTCAATCCTTTGAGCTGCATGTTGAATTTTTAGTCCACTGTCTTGGTGGATCAATAGCTAATCCTTGGAATTCATCTGATCCATAAATTTGATTTGGGTAATAACATTAGTATCATAGTTTGGTAATCTTTATTTTTGCAAGTATATAGACATTGTTAACATAAAAATGGACCCATTTGAATTGGTGGTAAGTGAGTGGATATCAATATTTTAAGAAAAAATCAGAAAATCACCCAAGAATTAGATCCAAAATTGACAACACATCTACCTCCAATAGAAACGAAAATCAGGGGGAAAAGGGGTGAGAAAAATAAGAAAATCAAAATCTGCAAAATCAAAACAAAAGAGTGAGAAGATTAAGAAAACTAAAAACTTATAAGAAGAAAAGCAAATATTTTAATCTGAAGACCAAAAGACTTACCAGTTTAAACCTTCTCTTGAAAGAGATTGAAAGAGCTCTAATTACCCTTAGCCTTAGATCAGCCTAAAGCAATCTCAATTGCTCACACGTGGAAATAAAAAGCCTTCACTTGTTAATACCCAATCAAATTGAGCCATAAAGGGCCAAAATTATGAGGCCTTATAGTACAACTTAAAATGCTTTTCATATTATAGTACAGCTTGAAATGCTTTTGCTATCAAACTCTAGATTGATTGTTAGAGATGAACACTTTGCATATAATATAAAGAAATAATCATTATATTATACAGTTTTGTACAATAAATTTTTTATTATAGTCATGTTGAGCCCGTGCAACGCACGGGCATCCCCATCTAGTATTTATAGAAGCGTAAGTTCTAATATGAATTCATTTAATTTACGTGGTCCTAATTTCTAGTCTTTGGTTTACTTTACATTTTATTATCCTCAGCTGCCCCCACGTTCCCCCCTTATTCCCAACGGCCCCTACTCGTCAAAACTTATTTATTAAGGTAGACCATTGACCATTAAAAAAATAAAATGTTCAAATAAAGAAGCACAACTTTGACAGGGTCATAAAAAGAGTTTAAATTTTATACTCCCTCCGTCCCATTTTATATGAGGTACTTTGACTCGGCACGAAGTTTAAGAAAGAAAGGAAGACTTTTAAAACTTGTGGTCCAAAATGAATGATAGAAATTTGTGTGACTGTAAATCATTTCATTAAGGGTAAAATAGATATTTTATAGTTAAATTGTTACTTTATATAGAAATGTGTCATTCTTTTTGGGACCGACTAAAAAGGAAAGTGAGTCACATAAATTGGGACAGAGGGAGTATATCATTATAAATAATATCTTATATCATTAAATTATTTCAAAAAATTAAATCTTTTTACATATGAAATTTTGAACTTGTAAAAATTATTTACCATAATATAGGCCGGCTAGAAAGTCAAGCCACTAAAGCAAGGATTTTGTGGACCTCAATTTAATTTGGTATTCAGTATTTATATTGAATTTTTTGACTTTGAGACAGGCAAGACCTATTAAAAAGACACTCAAGATTGTTTTATTTTAAGACTCGAATTCAAGATCTCTAGTTAAACTGGATGATGTCCATTTATTTATTCTTTTTTTTTACCTATAATAGATATGTAACATGAATTATTGATTTTAGGCCATCAATTCTACTGAGCCCGCCCCTGATCATGCACTAATATATTACTATGAACTCCAAAAAGATTACCTGGTCTGTATCATCTCCGTGCAGTCAGATTTAGAGAGGGGCAGAACACGAGCAGGTCCATTTTCATGGGCAACATTATTATTAGCTTCTATTGCTTTAACTGAATTCGATGTCTTGACGGACGATGCAGCTACAAACTCATTTACAATGCGAGCCAACGATACGAAAAGGCCCCCCCTCCTTGGCTTACTCATCGTCGTTGTTGTTGTTGTTCCCTGTGCATGTTGTGTGGTACCACATGTTGTTGTTGTCGTCGTCGTCTCAGTTGGGGGAATTCCAGTTGATGAAAAAGATATCCTCAACTCCACCTCTGAAGAATTAGAATTCTTAAATTCCTTCTCCTCTCTAACCTTTTTTTGTATAGACCGCGGTGGATCAAGGTTTATTTCAATGTACGCTCCATCATCATTATCACCATCATCATCCTCCGTATCATACATAATGAAATTACTCGCAAAAAAATTATCAGAAGATGAAGAAGAGAACATGTTGATCCCCCCGCAACTGAGTAAGCAATTGATCGCAAATACCAACGGGGCAGATTCTAGACGTTAGGTCAATTTCAAGAACTATGCCTAATGTCTAGAATCTGCCCGTTGGTATTTGCGATCAATTTCCTACTCAGTTGCGAGGGGTCAACAAGTAGGATACCCTTGGGAATGTTGTCATCATAACATATATGCTATTTATCGTAAATAAAAAAAAAACCTCAATCATGTTATGATGACAACATTCCCAAGGGTATTGTACATGTTGATCCCCCCCACAACTGAGTAAGAAATTGATAGCAAATCACAACGGGCAGATTCTAGACATTAGGCCAATTTCAAGAACTCGGCCTAATATCTAGAATCTGCCCGTTGGTATTTGCGATCAATTGCCTACTCAGTTGCGAGGGGTCAACAAGTAGGATACCCTTGGGAATGTTGTCATCATAACATATATGCTATATATCGTAAATTTAAAAAAAAAACCTCAATCATGTTATGATGATAACATTCCTAAAGGTATTCTACATGTTGATCCCCCGCAACTGAGTAGGCAATTGATCGCAAATACCGACGGGAAGATTCTAGACATTAGGCCGATTTCAAGAACTGGGCCTAATGTCTAGAATCTGCCCGTTGGTATTTGCGATCAATTGCTTACTCAGTTGCGAGGGGTCAACAACTAGGATACTCTTGGGAACGTTATCATCATAACATGATTGGGGTTTGTACTTTAATTTATGATATGTAGAACATATGTTCCAAATTCAGTTTACTTACAATGTTCTGAACCCAATCACGTACCACAGAAAAAGAATTGCAATAGCTCGACATTCATTGGCCAATATGGACCTTTACTCAACCTTTTATTATATATATACAAAAATCATCTCAATTAAGATCGAGAACACTGTCAAATATGAAAATCAAATTCAGCTTGTGTTCCAAATGATTTCTTACAATGAGCAATGGCTGCCTGAACAGAATTATCCCTCGAGTAAAATTTTCTAACGTCTTCTTCACTGACATTGCTATGCATTGGTGACGACTTGATAGAACTCGGACAACTTTTACTGCTATTGTGCTTATTGCCAGATAATAATCCCCCTCCTGTTGTTGCACTCGTGCAATAACGACTAGTTTTGACAATAAGAGCGTCTAATACTCCTCTCATTGTTTTAAAGTTTATTATCCCCGCGACTGATGATGATGTTGATTTTTCGTGGTTGACATCTTGATGATTAAGATCTGAGTGATTGCAAGTTTTTAGTTTCATCAGATCGTTGTTGTTGTTGTTCATTGGATCCCTGCCCCGGCAGGTGCTACTGCGCCCTCGTTGTAGCAAGGGTTGTCTGGCGCGGATTTGTCCGTTTTTGGGTTTGAGTGTAACCATGGAAATTAACATTGATGGAATATTTTTATACTTCAATTTTACTATAAAGTTCATAATGCCATTGTTCTTTGAAGGAACCATCGTGCAATCTTTCCTGTAAAAATAATGTAACATAATTAACACATAATGAAAGTAGGGAAAATGCTTTTTAACGATGGGAATTAAATAGAGTTACTTTGCCCTTCATTTGAATTTGGTTCTAACTATGTTCTTATCGTTAGTAAAATGACTCAAATCTGCCTTTCAACTACGGAAAATTGAACAAATTTGCCTTTAGTAATCTTCCCCATTTACAATAAGTAGTATTCTTATTCTCTATCATCGACTTACATTTGTACGACAACATTTGACTGGACATAATATTCAATTAAAAACATACCGTTTACAATAAGTTGTAATCTTATACTTTATTATCGACTTATTTTTATACGATAAAATTTGATTGGACATGAAGTTCAATAAAGAAAATATAATACATATACAAATTAACCATAGAATCAAAGGCAAGATGAATCCAGAATTTAAGTTATATGAATTTAACTTTTAACAGTTTTTATACAACTATGCATGCTATGGCATTTTTATGACTATAAAACGTTGGGACTAAGAATTTAAAAAAATCTTAAATATAGAAAAGTATACGTTTTAAAGTTGACTAAAAAGTAAAGTTGACAATTATATATTTATAAATAGAAGTTATATATGTAAGTTTTAATATGAATTCATTTAATTTACGTGTCCTAATTTCTAGTCTTTGGTTTACTTTCCATTTTATTCTCCTCTGCCGCCCCACGTTCTCCCCTTTTTCCCAACGGCCCCTACTCGTCAAAACTTGTTTATTAAGGCAACAGGCCATTGACCATTTTTTTAAAAATGTTTGAATACAGAAGCAGCACAATTTTGACAGGGTTATTATAAAAAGTTTAAATTTTATATATTATTATAAATAATATCTTGTATCACTAAATTATTTCAAAAAATATTCATACATAAACCTTATTAAATATGAAATTTTGAACTTGTAAAAAAAAAAACAATAATATAGGCCGGCCAGAAGGTCAAGCCACTAAAGCAAGGACTTTAGACTCCAAATTTTGCGGGCCTCAATTTTTTTCATCTGGTATTTAGTATCTATAATGATTTTTTCGATTTTGAGACAGGCAAGACCTATTAAAGAGACAAAAGATTGTTTTTATTTTAAGATTCCAACTCGGAATCTCTATTTAAACGGGATGATCAGGGGAGGACCTACCCTTGGTCTAGGGGGTGTCGAGTGACACCCCTTCGTAGGAAAATTACGTTGTATATAGAGGTCAAATTTTAGTTTAATAAATATAAATACATAAATTGACACCTCTTAAAATAAGTTGAAGGTTTAGTCTATTAGTTAAGGTGTTGCAAAAACTCTATGGGGTCATGTCCATTTATTTTTTATTTTTTACTGTAACCATTGACACCCCTTAATGATCTTAATGAAAATCATGGTCTGGGGATGATGTCCATTTATTTTTTATTTTTTACTGTAACCATTGACACCCCTTAATGAGAATCCTGCGTATGGGGATGATGATGTCCATTTATTTTTATCTTTTTAACTATGATAGATTGATTTTGGGTCACCAATTCTATTGAGCCACCACCCTAATCATGCACTAATATGTTACTATAAACTCCAAAAAGATTTACCTGGTCCGTATCATCTCCGCGCAGTCAGATTTAGAGAGGGGCAGAACATGAGCAGGTCCATTTTCATGGGCAACATTATTATTAGCTTCTATTGCTTTAACTGAATTCGATGTCTTGACAGACGATGCAGCTACAAACTCATTTACAATGCGAGCCAACGATACGAAAAGGCGCCCCCTCCTTGGCTTACTCATCGTCGTCGTTGTTGTTGTTGTTGTTGTTCCCTGTGCATGTTGTGTGGTACCACATGTTGTTGTCGTCGTCGTTTCAGTTGGGGGAATTCCGGTTGATGAAAAAGATATTCTTAACTCCACCTCTGAAGAATTAGAATTCTTAAATTCCTTCTCCTCTCTAACCTTTTTTTGTATAAACCGCGGTGGATCAAGGTTTATTTCAATGTACGCTCCATCATCATTATCACCATCATCATCCTCCGTATCATACATAATGAAATTACTCGCAAAAAAATCATCAGAAGATGAAGAAGAGAAGAGACTAGCGCTATTATTCGAAGAATTGAAATCGAAGGAACTGAATGAGAAACTTCTTCTTTGATCTAACATATTGTTTGGTCGCACAAATTACAAAATCGAGAAAAGTGAAAGGAGCTTACCAACTCGAAATCAAAAATTGGAACATAGGGGAATAAATTGTTTTGGTTGGAGACATATAGTTGGAGATGAGGACGAATTGGAATATTTGGATGGTACCAAAAAAGATATAGTACTATAGTATAGTTTGATGAAATTATGTTAGTGAGTTGCTAGCATGTGGGTACATGTAAAATGATCACCGACGGATCGATTAATAATTAGGTGTATAATGGAATATAAAGTAGGCTAGTTTGTTAATAGTAACAAATATATAGCATTTTCTTTTTGATTCTCTTTATCTCACATGGGATATATTTGGATGAGTATTAACTACGTACATTATATTTATGTGTGTATTGTTATTGTTAGAAAATATCTATATATAGTTACTATGGAGTAGTTTATAATATGATAAGGGGTGGAGCTACGTAGGGTGAATCATGTTCGACAAAAAATTATAGGGGTCGTTTGGCAACTGATTAGAGTTAATGTAAGGATTATTTATGAAGGAATTTATGTACTATTTTATGCCAAGTTTAATTATTTATGTATTAGTTATTTCATCTTTTATATCTTACATAAAACAATACATAATTTTCCTCATAATTTATACATATATTGGTTGTGCATGTTTTTAAATTGCAAACTAAATACCGTATTAAATTTATACATGAATAACTAAAGTGCAAATGAATTACCAAGCATGGCTTTACTTATGCAGAATTAAATACATGCATAACTCACCTTCAAACTAGCTAGCTACCAAACGATTTCATATTGTTTATACATGTTTTAAATTACTTTTTATTTATATATAGTAGATGTTGAATTTCCTTTGACTTTTTTCGTATATCTACTTCTTCATATTTTGAACTCATTTAGTAAAAATTCTGACTCGGTCATATCAAGAGTATTATATTGGGTTTTTTTAAAAAAAAGTTTGGCATATGTGTATAATTTTTCAAAGTTGAAAAGGGTCTATTTATGGGGACTCATTAAGACGAGAGCAGGCATTTGACCATCTAGAACGTATTACAATAACATTTCTGTGAAGTTATTAGTTTAAATTACTTGTTACTTTGTGGATTTATTGTCAGAAAAGCAGTGGAATTTTGTGGACAACAGGAAGAAAAATTAAAATTGTATAATTAGACTAATTACAATACTTTATTTGTTATAATAATCAAATTTAAATTTCCTTTTTTCCTTGCTATATAAATGGGAGAATGCTCCATAATGAAGCAACAACTCCAGATTCATCGCATTCTTTTCCTCTTGACAATGGCCTTCTAGCTACTACCTACCATATATAATGGACATAAAACTTTTAACTTATTATATTTTTGGCTTAAGTCATCGATAACCACTTAAAGTTGTCCTCATAATTCATTTGAACACCTCAACTAAGGTTTGTACCTATTGAACACCTCTACCCCTCAGAATTGATATCATTTTGACATTTTTTTAATAATCAGTAAAAAATTTAAAGTGTGTGAGCTACACTCGCGATGACATGGCACAATAACAAATTAAATTGTGACACGTGTAATTTGGGTTCAAAAGATTATTTAAGAAAATATTATACTCCCTCTGTCCCATTTTATATGACTCACTTTCCTTTTTAGTCAGTCCCAAAAAGAATGACACATTTCCATATTAAGTAATAATTTAACTATGAAATGCCTATTTTACCCTTAATGAAATGATTTATAGCCACACAAATTTTTATCATTCATTTTGGACCACAAGTTTTAAAAGTCTTCCTTTCTTTCTTAAACTCCGTGCCTAGTCAAACTACCTCATATAAAATGGGACAGAGGGAGTAATTTCTTTAAAAAATAAATTAAAAAAAATAATAGAGAAGTAAAAATCAGCCCTACACAACCCACCCACCCAAAACCTTCCGGTAGGAATCAGCCGCCACCACAGTTCATCCACCAGTTCGCCCACCCGTCCATCCAACATTTATTTCTTTAATCAACACAATAGATGTCATCTACCCTCTCCCTTTTATTCCGATTTGCAACTTTCATCACTATCATAACGGTCATTTCTCCTCTCTCATTCTCTTCCTCAAACATCAATTAAAATTTGTTGATAATTTTTATATTGTGGGTTCTTTAGGGCTTGAATTCTTTAACAATTTCAAAAAAAAATCAGATTTGTACAATTCTTGCCGGAAAAAATGGAGGTTTACCGGATTTTTCCACTTTTGACCCAATCTGATTTTATTTTCTTGATTAAATTTCCTTCAACAACTTTAACTGTTTTGAAATTTTCAGTTAGATTTTTTCAAACTTATATCAGTTCTTTTGAATTTTCTGGTTTGACTTTCATTTGTTTAATAGGTAGTTTTCCGATAAAGATAATAATGACGATATTGATGATGGAGATATGATATTAGAAAGGAAAAACGAAGGAGAATATAGAAAGGGGTGAAGGTGGAACAATGGCAGAAAGATTGGGCTGGTGAAGAAAGATGGAAAATTAAGGTGGTGTGGAATTTTGAGGAAGAAAAACTGCTAAAGATTTTTTTTTTTTTTTTTTTATGTTTACATTTTTGCTCAACTTTTAAAATGTTGACATGTCAATATTTGAATAGCTTGTACTAATGTTTCTTTTTGCTTCACGCGTTTCTCAAGGGTGTAATACACCTTTGATGCCATATCATCAAAAAGTACTTAATAGGTACATGTTTTGAATAAAATAGGTATTTAATAGGTACAAGCTTTAATTGAGGTGTTCAAGTGAATTATGGAAACAATTTTGAGTGTCCGTAGATGACTTAAGCCTATACTTTTTTTATTAGTACCTTTTTATGTGTACGTGTCTCTGTTGAATAACTCATACATTGGAAGGAGGAAGGTGCCTTGATTATGTTGAAATCGTATGTCATGTATTTGTTTATCGTAAAATCGGTACAGTTTAATTTGTAGGAGGTCAAGAACGCATGAGTTTTAGTTAAATTCTTTTCAAGATCAATTTGGACGCCCTAACACACTCATGGTATCATTATGAATATGCAAAACTAAACTTGTCACATCAGTTGAGATGGAATATAATTACATCACAATGCCTAAAGACACAATATAATAGACTGTTATGCTAGAGGCATCAAATATCTAGTACATAAACACAGGTTAGGACCTCATGGTCTAATCTAGATACTTCAAAATTGAACTAGCCTACTTAAACGGTTTAAATGCATACAAGCAAGTAACACGTATGTCCTACCAACCTGAGTTATGGTGTGGTGGTTGAATTGTTTCACCATTAACCAAAGGTCTCAAATTCAAGCTCTAGGTATAAAAAAAATTATGTTGGGAGTGTCACCCTCAATGGATCCTGCAGTGCACGATCTGAATTTAGTCGGAGCTCCAATACGAGCTTTCGATACCAAATGAGAAACCAAGAAAAAAAACATGTATGTCATGCCTTGAAGGGAAAACAAGCGAGTTAAAACTGAAAATCTCACTTTTATTTCAACGGGTAGGCAAACCTTGGGGCCAATGGTTTGATATCTGAAATTTGATTACATGAACGAGTTACTGTTACCCATAAGTTACTAGAATTCAATTCAATACTCAAAATTGGATTAATTTTAATATCAATTGTTAAGTCAAATCAATGATTTTCTAATTCTAGGTTTTGATCTAAAATTCATCTTAGATCTTGGGTTTCAATCCCAACATGCTAAAGAGTCCAAAAATATTATATAAGTTCTTATCTTATTTTAGCAAATTATTATAGTTTATCTAAATTCTTAATTAATCTATAGGACTACCTAATGAAACTATTTTTTGTGGTTTTAACTAGTTGAAAGCAAAATAATTCAAAATGAAGTATAGAACACACAAACTTTTATGTACAAATTACAATAGTTAAATAAATATGTACAAATATTAAATTCACAATTCAATCATTAGCATTTAACATTAGAAAAAATTTACAGAAATCCCACCTTTTAATTTACTTATTACCATTATCCCCTATAAATTTTACAAATATCCAAAATCCCTTATTTTCGCGTATCAGATTAGTATATCTCGCGCATCAGATTAGTGTATCATGTATAAAATGTAATGTATTTTACTTAACGATTAATGTATCTCGCGCATCAGATTAATGTATCATCGCTTATATTATTATATCCGTTTGAGAAATTTCTGTAATTATAAACTTTTAAGGAATAAATTGTAATTTTACCTTAAAAGTATGTGATTTCTGTAATTTGCCCTTAAAATTATTATTATAAAATTCAAAACTCATAAAATTAAAATTGTGACTTAACTACTTATTTAATTTAGGTAATATTTCACATATGCTAGTTGAGAAACGAAAGTCCATAAAACTCAATTTGGCCCTTCTCACTTTCACAATTTTTTAGCAGGAGTAAGAATTTTTTTATCTATTATTTTCATATCATAGCAAAATATGATTCAACTTAATTATCAAATCCCACGGACGATGCATAATTTTTCACATTATACGATGAGTATGTTTGATACAAAGATAACACAAAACAGCTGAACCAATACAAAAGGCAAGTAAAAATAACCGGCCGGGAAGTGACGTCACTTTCCGGTGCCGGGAATGTCGTATTACAAGAGAAACTAAAAATCATGAAGGAACAATAACAGTACGCATCATATCCTTGAACTCGAAGAAATCAACGCGACCATCATGATCCTGATCAACTGACGAAATCATCATCTCCACTCTATCAATTTCACTTCCTTCCGGCAATCCCAATTTCTCTAGAACCACCTGCAATTCCTTCGCCGATATGAATCCATCGCCGTTCTCATCGAAAACATCAAACGCTTCTTTCAGATCCGATTCATCCTGTGCCGGATCCGGATTCAACCCGAGCTTATCTTCACATTTTGACCCGAAGAAAACGTCGTTCAGAGATAGATGCAAAGCTTCGAAATCTTCGAATCTAAGACCAGTGTTTTCTGGTTTGATGTGTAATTTCACCATGGATTCAATTTCTGATAGATCGGCGTCTAATCCAAGCAGGTTAAGTGCTTGGCTGAGTTCTTCAACGCTGATCAAACAATCGTGGTTTCTATCGAACACATCGAAGATTCGACGAAGACGAATGGAATTCAGGCTCGGGCTACGGAGACGGAACGACGATGAGGAAGAAGGCTTGAGTTTTCCCCGGGTAAGACTTTGTTTAAATTCATCCTTATTCTCATCTTGCACTGATCCCATCGGACTTGTTTTACAAGATCGAATCGATTGAAATTAGTGTTTTATTTCTTCAGATTTTCAGAAAAAATGAAAGTAAACTAGTTAGAACTTAGACGAGGTAATGAAGATAAAGAAAATGTGAATAAATATAGTGGTTAGCTTGCAGAAGCAGTTAACAGTGTGGAGATATGGGAAGTTGGATTTTGACAGAAGAAAATGATGGGTGGGCGGGGCATTAAAATTAAAAATGGGAGTAGGCAACGCATAACTAATTAAAGATGCCCGCGCATTTGACTTGTCTCATGTGTTACGCGTATTAATAGAGAACATGGCACAACTAGTACCTCATGTTGGATGTTATTTTAATCGATTTATCGCTGAATATGTTAAATTGACAATCCTATTAATAAGATATTTATTACTCCCTCCGTTTCACAAAAAATGACCTCCTTTCCTTTTTAGTCAGTTTCAAAAAGAATAACCTCTTTCCTTTTTTGGTAACATTTAACTTTTTGCTTTCCACGTGGCATGTTTAAGACCACAAGGTTAAGGAAAATTTTGTACATTTGACATAACTTTAATTTAGGACCACAAGATTCAAAAGTCTTCTTTATTTACTTAAACTTCGTGCCAAGTCAAACCAGGTCATTCTTTGTGAAACGGAGGGAGTATTGTTTTAATCTTTAACAATTTATTTTTAGTTTAATCGATAAAAAAATGCTCATATAATATAATATATGCATGATGTTCATAAAATAAAACTAGTAACAAAAGTAGAAGTACAACACAAATTTTTGCATTGATCATTTTTTGTTTAACATAGAATTGATCGAATTCCTTCTAAAAACTAAATAAATTGCGAAAATAAGATTAGTTGTTTTTCTTTCTTTTTTTTATGACAAGAAAAATCCGCAGTCGCTACCCATTGGGTGCGCACAGGGTGAAATCTCTGCTCTTATGCAATAGCTCGCAAACCACATAGGAGAGGTAACCTGCACTAGGCAAGTCCGGTGCGATGAGCTCAACCCAAAAGGCAAACCCCTTGCTTTCGCTGGCAAGGGTTTCGAACTTGAGACCTCCAACATAGAAGTCCCAAGCCCAAATCACTGGGCCACCCTGAATGGTAGATTAGTTGTTTTTCTTTGTCACAATCAAATCTAAAATTGAGAAGAGAGACGACAATACTAGTTTGTATCGAGAATAGAGAAGGTGTCGTAATATAGAGGAACAACGGCTAGTTCATGTTGCCTAAGGCCGAAAGTAATACTAAATTTTAGGAAATAAGGTTGGTAAAATATTAAAGTCACGATTATTATATAATTAGGAGTAAAATAATGATTTATAATAACTTAGTGTGTGATCAATCGGTTTAACCAAAATCATAAAATTGAAAATCGAACAAATAACAAATTGATGATGATGTCACACATCGCATTTGGGCGGCATGGATGAAATGGAGGCTTGCCTCTAGAGTCTTGTGTGATAAGAAGGTACCCCTAAACTTAAAGGTAAGTTTTATAGAGTGGTGGTTAGACCGTCCTTGTTGTATGGAGTGGAATGTTGGCTAGTCAAGAACTCACATGTTCAGAAGATAAATGTTGTGGAGATGGGGATGTTGAGATGGATGTGTGGACATATATATACTAGGAGTGACAAGGTTAGGAATGAGGTTATCCGAGAAAAGGTAGGAATGGCCTCTGTGATGACAAGATGAGGGAAGCAAGGTTGAGATGGTTTGGGCATATGCAAAGAAGGTGTGTTGACGCCCTAGTGAAGAGGTGTGAGAGGTTGGTTGTAGGGGTATCTAGAGGGGTAGAGGTAGGCCGAAGAAGTATTGAGGAGAGGTGATTAGATAGGACATGGCATAACTTCATATTTCTAAGGACATGACTTTAGATAGGAAGGAGTGGAGGTTACGTACTAGGGTATACCCTAGAAGGTTAGTTGAGGTGAATGGTTGGCATGTCGTGCGCTGGTTTTGTCTTGTTAGTGCATGTCATAGTACTAACCGTACCTTTGTAGTTCTTGTTGTATGTTGTGTACTGTGTTTTCGATTACCACACTGTCTTTTTTATTGTTATTGTTTCTTTCTTTCTTTTAGATTGTTATTATTTCTTTTTTATTGTTATTGTTTCTTTCTTTCTTTTAAATTGTAGCCTACTTTTCTTATTAATGGTTATGCTTTTTCGTTTTTTACTTGGGTTCGATGCACTTGAGTTGAGTGTCTTTAATTTTGGAAACGATTTCTCTACCTCCTTGAGGTAGTGGTAAGGTCTGCATACATTTTACCCTCCTCAAACCCCACTTAGTGGGATTTCATTGAGTATGTTATTGTTGTTTAACTTCAACTTTTCACATGACATGTTTAAAACCATAAAATCAAAAGACAATTTGATATATTTAACATATCTTTTAATATACGACCGTAAGATTCAATCTCTTTTAATGTAATTCAAATATGACAAGTATTAGTATATAGTGAAAAACTTTTCACTCTTTGTTAATGTGCATATAGTAATAGTATAGCATATATCCGATAAAGACTTTAACACTCTTTGTTAATGTACATATTTATTATCGTTAAAAGTTACTTTTGTTATAATGCAAGACCTAATACTTAATTAATAGAAATAGTGTGATAAAATAGTTATGTTAACTAATATTTCTTTCAATAATGTGTTGAGTTCAAATATGACAAGTAAAAATAAATCGACATTATTTTTCTTACTATGGGTAACGAGGTGGGTGAGGGGTGGCTTATAGTCGCAGTCTCCTAGAAGTTGTATTTTTTTTCTTTCCCAACTTTTGAAAAATAAGAAAGGAGTAAGTCAGCGATTGACCTTATCAATGTAATTACCTTTGAATTCTTCGACGGCGTGCACCAATGCCAAAAGAATAAGCATATGCTTTTCTAAGAATCATTTGACATTTCATTATTCATTAATTTTACTCCTTTTGATTCATTTTATTGATCATCATTTTTACATGTTTTAAAAACTAATAATTTAATTAACTTATATTTATTATTCAGTTTAATATTATCATATTAATCTCTTTTCGTATTTATTCAAAGTAATAAAGATGAAAATGAATAATTACTTATATTTTAATTTTTTAAAATAATAATTATGTTGAATCAACTACTTTTAATAAGCACGATAGTTAAAATAGAACGAAAGGGACTATCTTCCTATTTTATTTGTGATGTTGCATTCTTTTTTATTGGTGTTGATGATATTGACATATTCAAAATTTGAAATAAAACACGGACCTCAAGTATATTTATATATTATTTGAGTCCTAAATTCAATTTTTATATATATTTAATAAAATATTCAATATATAGACATAATTTAGGCTAAAGCTATAATGAATTCAGCGGAACTCTATCTTGAAGTCAACCTCGCCCCTAGTCGTTGAATTTTGGGGCGATATCGCTTTAACACAACTCATGTATTCATTTAATAAAAATAAAGAATTCATTACAATGTTAAAATTCAAAACTTATAAATTTCAAATTCTAAATCTGTCTCAATACATTCAATCTATAACTAGGGGTGGCAATGGGGCAGTGCAGGTTAAGCTTAACCCGCAAAAATTTTAATCCGCACCGCCCCGCCCCACATAACAACTCTTTTCATTTTCAACCCTCCCCGCATACTTTTTTTAATATTTTCTTTTTCTAATTATGTTTGATACTAAAAATAAAATTCATAAAAATAAATTCATTTTTTTAATTTAATTGTATTAATCTAATAGGATAGTAACTTAAAATTTTATTTTTAGGGTCAATTGGGAAACATGTAAGAAATTGTATTATTTTTTATTGAATCATATTCATTTATTATCTTCAATATTTTAGTAGCTTTAATGAAATTATCTAAATAAATAATGTTCTATCATACTTATAACATGTAAAAAGTTAAAATTAAGTTTTGAACCCACATAAAATCACATATACCCGCAACCCGCCCTGCCCCACATTAATTTTTTAAAAACCCACTTCAGCCCACCCCGCCCTGCCCCGCGCCATTGCCATCCCTACCTATAACTTAATCTTAGAGTGACAAGATTGGTTAGCTAGAGTTCCGTTGCGGATATCCAGGTACAAATCGCATTTGGAGGAAGCTTTGATCTTGATTTTAAACAACACATTTAGTTTTACTTTGCCCTTCAATTTCATGTAAAGAGTTAATTGTAACATCCCCTTTTCAACTACGTCCGAAAACAAATTAGGATTCGACGATATCTGATTCGCCCTAATTATCAACGTGAAGTTCATCGTTGTCGTGGTCCGTGCCCCGATTTTCCCCGCCGGGATGTGAACATCTCCTATTTCTTGGCCCCCATACTCGATATAAGGGTTGATGTCTTCGTATTGAAAACTGGCCCTATTGACAGAAATGGTAATTATTTTCAAATCATATGGTAATTAAGTAGTAATCTAGTGAAAAATGGTAATTATTGTGCTGATATGCAATTTTTAATTTCATCAACTCAAACAAAGTATTGATTGCTAAACCATTTAATTAATCGTGTATGGTGCTCAACTGGACTGTTACTTCATATATTTCGAAGATAATATAGTTTGAACAACAACTTAGATATAATATAATAAGGGAAACATACGTAAATATACTATATTAAGAAAATATTTACCATTTATAGTAATAATATTTTTTTTTACTTGATCACTTTTAATACATTTATAATACATATTACAGAGAACAATCTATAAAACACATATAATACAAGTTTTATTGATAAACAATACATTTATCACACTTATAATACACTTTGTCAATTTCTTACCAAACAAGCATAATATATTTTAAAACAGTTATAATACATATATATTGCATACATAATTCACTTTTAATACATATTACAGATTTATCATAGTAATGTTATACATTGCTATAAATGGTAATAAATAAAAAGTATCGCTAAAATTAGTAATTATTTATTAAAAGGTACCAACTCAAGTAATTTATCCATATAATTATGTAAAGGAATCTAAAATGCATATTTAAGTTAATTCAAGGTTAAATACGTTTACTGAATTATTGCAAAGACCAAAGTCGTAATTTATTAAGTACTCTCTCCACCATATTTACTTGTTCCTATTTAACTTGATACATATCTTAAAAGGCTATAAATAAAATAATAATTTTATTATATTACCTCTAATTATTATAAGTCAGTCATTACTAAATGAATAGAAAATAATTAGAAATTAACAATAAGTGTAAAATAGATACAAAATGGTAATATATATCTTAATTTTTCAAACAGAATCAGTAAAAATAAATGGAGAGAGTAACCGTTAAAATTTAAAGTGTCAAAACATATAAAAAAATCCCTTTGTTCATGTGTGTGATGAAATTAAACAACAAAATAGTATATATATTAAGACTAACAAATGCAAATCATAAATTTGTCTCTACCTGTTGTGGTTCTCAATAGAGACGCTTCCATTCATGGTGATGTTGAGGTTGACCTTGAACCTGGCCGCGTCGACAGACACGGCCAGGTCCTCGAGAGTGATGGAATTGAGGGTGATGGTAGGGCGCTTGGGCCTAAAAATAGTGAAATTCAAGATAGTAGAGGTTATAGTGAAGAGCATATAGGCACATAGAATAAACATACATATTTTCTTTTTTCTCTTGTGTCTTCGTGTGTACTTACAATCCTCAACATTATATGATCTATTTTCTCCTAGATTTGATGATGATTCCATTTCCATTTCTATAATTCTCCTACTACAATTGATATGTTCTAGCATTTTGTATAGATGAGAATTGAGATGATGGATTGTGTAGTATATATTAGTGTTATATTTATAACTTGAGGCTCTAGAAAAGTAGGTTAGAGTCTAGCTACTTATTGATCGTTTCATTTTACTTGACTTTATACAGAAAATAGATATTTCATTTTGCTTGTTTATTGTAGCAAATAAAGAGAGTTTTAATACTCTCTCTGTCTCTATTTGTATATGATATAGTTTGACTAATTGGTACAGAAGTTAAGAAAAAAAAAAAATTAAAATTTGTTGTCTAAAATAAGTTATAGACGATATTTATATGGTTATAAATCATTTAGGTTAAATAGATATTTTAAAATTGAATTACTACTAAATATAAAAATATGTCATTCTTTTTTAGACGAACTAAAAAGAAAAATGAGTCAAATAAATTGAGACAAGGGATAACCCTCTTTTTTTTTTCCATATTACCTTTAGTATTAAATAACTATATAAAGTAATTGTAGTCAAATTTAAAATTCCATCATTAATAAGGTTAGTTTAGTAAAATATATCTCGATAGGAGTTAAATATAATATGAAAAGGCGGTAGTACTACTCCATCTAATCCAAAATAAATGAATGATAGGTTCTAGCATTTTGTATGGATGAGATAATAGGTTGTGTAGTATATATTCCATCCGTTACTAATTACTTGTCCACTTTTGAATTTGCACACCTATTAAGAAAATAATTATGGACAGTGAATTTACCATTTTATCTCTATTAATTATGAAGTGTATGAATTAAAAACTTAAGGTTTTCAAAAAATTTCACTTTTTCCAAAGTAATTAATTGAAGGTATAATAGGTAAAAAAAAATTGTACTTTCTTGATTTGTCAAATGGACAAATAATTAGGGACAACTAAAAAAAGAAAAGTGGACAAGTAATTAGGGACAGAGGAAGTAAGTATTATATTTATAACTTGAGGCTCTAGAAAAGTAGGTTAGAGTCTAGCTATTTATTGCTTGTTTCATTTTACTTGTTTATTGTAGCAAATAATGAGAGTTTTAATACTCCCTCAATCTTGATCTGTACTGTATGATATAATTTGATTTGATACGAAGTTTAAGAAAAAAAGAATTTAAAAAAAAATTATGGTGTAAATTAATTTAATTAAAATAAATTATAGATGTTAGTATGACGCGATCATGAATCATTTCATTAGAGATTAAATAGATATTTTAAAGTTGAATTATTACTAAATATATAAATATGTCATTATTTTAGGTTTGAGTAAAAATGAAAGTAAGTCATATAAATTGAGACAGAGTACGTAAATAACTATATAAAGTAGTTGTAGTCAAATTTAGAGTTCCAAAGGATCATTAATAAGGTTAATTTAAAAAATACACTTCTAATTAAAAATTTCTTAAAGATGTATCAAATCAATAAGGACCAAGTTAGGAAGGAGCCATCCCCTCCAAACTAAATGAATTTCTGACACTTTTTCTACGATCCAAAATAAATGGATTTTTCAAAGTTTAAAAATGTATTAATTTATTTAATTATTAAAAATTATCCTTCTCATTAATGGAATTTTCAACTATCTATAGCTTTAAAGAAGACTTTGTGAAGAAGTAAAGCGTAATATTGCCAAATTATCTTTTAATAATGTCATTAACTAACTTTCTTACAAATTTATGTCACACCATAAAGGTTACATTTATTTAGGACCAAGAAATCGAGTAATTAATTATTCAGAGCTAAGAAGAACGCGTAATAATTAATGCTTTTAGCTTTTTTTAATTTCATACTCTTAACTTTTCTAGAATTTGTCACATTTGATTTGCAATTTCTGTCTGGTCCTTTATGACAAAGACAAGCACATTGAGAGGAAGAATGTGTCCCCATGTTGCCTTTCGTTTTCTTTTTCCTAAAATATCTTTCTTGATAAAATTAGTTTTTATCGATAATTAATATTTATTAATTTAAAGAATGCAATTTTAATTACATCGTTTAGGAGATGAAACCTAAGGAATTTAAATGAATCCTCTTTTGAAAATGGTATTCATGAATTTGAGGTCATGATTAATAATCTCGGTATCGCAATAAAATGGATATCAATATTCTGATAAATTAACCAAGTGAAAATGATTCATGTTCAAAGGTCCAGACCTTAAAAGAAATTATGGTTATCATCGAAGAAAACAATGTTGATGATGAAGTTGAAGACGATACAATACATTTGGAATCAGTTACGCATAAAGAAACACTTATCGTGTCTAGAACTCTTCACAATTTTTTGGTGTAGTTCGAGAAGACAACACCGAAACTTTTGAATGCAATAAGAAAATTAGAGATTAGATTCAACAAGATTTAAATTTTAACTAAAAATACTAGAATCATATTTCACTAAATTGTCTTAGATATTTTTGTAATTTTAAAGAACTGTTAATTTATAATTTTAATAGAATCATATATTTACGTAGGGGTCTTCTGAAAATATTATCTTATTAAAATTGGTGGTTTTTTCCACTGGTTCAAATCAGAACCGAAAAAAAATTTATCTTAGAAAATTTATTAATAGAATAATTATTTTAGAGAGGTTTGACTTTATATTCTCTTCTATTTGAGCTTTTAAGTTAGGTCCAAAAACTAATTTTACCGTTTTCATTGTTTTGTAAACTTTAGTTATTGACAATATGTTTTCAGCAGAAAAAATACTTTTTTGAGAGGAGTGAGGCCGAGTTTTATGGAAGTTGCTCCATAGGGTTAAGTAATAAATAGTCCTTCAGTTATTCATTCATCGTTCGACATCTAACAATATCTATTCATTCACCAGCAATACACTATTGTTCTTAATAATTTCTTAAATTGTCCTTGATATAACTAGTTTTTGGCACCAGATCTCAAGTTATTCCCCTTCTCTTACTCAATTATTTGAGTTCACTTTATTAATTTGTTACTTGTTTTTAGCCTTGTTTACATTAATTCAATAACAAGTTAAACTATCTTAATCATGTACTATTAATTAGTTATTTCAATTCACGTATTCTTATGCCATCGTAATCTACAAATTCAACCGCCTTTATAAGGGTAAACAATTACCATATGCTTATTTTTATAGTCAATCAAACACTAGAAAATATCCATTTCTAAAAGAAAACATTTTTCAAAAAAAAAAGATTTTTCCCTATGAAATAATAAATATTTTAATTTATGAAACAACTTTAGTATATTGATGAGTTAGATATGATATTTCTGCAAACCCTTCACACGTCTAGCTAGTCAATTAAACTAATTAATAATGATATTAATAGAGTGGCTGGGTGTTAATTCAGTCGATTTTTATGTATGTAGGGGAGAAGTTACTACTACATACTACTCCATCTAGTTGATGCACTAGGTATACATGTGATACTAGCTAGTTTTTGTAAGGTGTAACTCTATGGCCTAGGGGATTAGGTAAAGCTACAACTCCTTTTAGCATTAGGAGTGATAATTTTTCCTCACATCTCAATGATATTTTTTGTTGTTGTTGATTTTCCATCTGGTGTTCCGTATCTGTATTGAAATTCGACTAAATTTAGATTCACGCTACGAACTCAATACCTCTAATTAAGAATGAAAGAGTATATACCACTTAACGACCACCCTTTGGGTCTCAATGATGTTTTCTATAATTCCTTTCATACTTCCTTTACTAGTTTTCCCTCATCTTAATCTTTGTCTTGAATTTTCTATTTTATTTGGGTTCTATATCATAATGTTTTTACTGCAGTTAATTTGGTGAAATAGGTTTATTTTGTAGAAAAAGGACTCTTTCTATATATACCATTTTCTTGGAGAAGTTTTCGACTTCTATAAATAAAAAATATTACTTCTCATATAAAATATAATAGCATACAGAGAAGTTTAATTATTGGAAGATTATTCCTTTTATAGTTTTAATATTAAAATTTTTTCACATATAGGCAGATTGATCAAAACGATATCAAAATTCTATGTTTCTTTTAGTATAGTTTTTGTTTTCTCTAATTTATCGTCATTAATTTTTTGTAATTATTAATTTCCACATGATGTAATATCAGTCACAACACCTCAATCTCACTTTATGTGATCATATTCATTTAGACGGATTATCTTAGACATTGAAAAATATTTTTGGCTATAAGATTTTTTAAAATTATAATTAAAATAGATTACAATATTTGTATGGCTATTAAAAACTCATCACGTAAGGGTAAATATTATGCTATTGAATAGTATGATGTTACAATCATGTTAAAGCAAGTGAGAAACAAACGGTGATAGAGAGGTTTAAAATATTGGTTTTGAACACGTACAAATAATTGGTTTAAACTTCGCGGAGTACAAGGCCATGATGACAAATCAGAACACGTATAAGGGTCTCCCATACCATTTCACTAATATTTTATTTCCTTGCATATTCAAAACTGTGCACCAAAGCTCTAGTTTGGACCTAAGTTCCTCTGCTCAAATACCTTAATTGCATGTTCGATGCAGAATATAGAATATTAAAAGCTATGATCCATTAAGGGTGTGTTTGATATGAAGGAAAATGTTTTCTTGGAAAATGAGTTGATTTCTAACTTCTCCTTTTTTTTATGTTTGGTTAGTGAGTGAAAAATATTTTCTAGTGTATGATTGGTGAATGAAAAACAATTTATACAAAATATCTTTTATTTTTGGCTATAGAGTAGAAAATATTATTTATGTCCCTAATTACTTGTCCATTTTATTTTTTTTAGTTGTCCCTAATTACTTGTCCATTTTGACAAATCAAGAAAGGACAAAATATTTTTACCTATTATACCCTCAATTAATTACTTTGAAAACAATACAACTTCTTGAAAATCTTAGATTTTTAATTCATCCACTTCATAATTAATAGGGGTATAATGATAAACTCACTATGTCAATAATTGCTTTCTTAATAGGTGTGTCAATTCAAAAATGGACAAGTAATTAGAGACAGAGAGAGTACTTTTAAGGTAAATAGTTTCTAATCTGAAAACCAACCCCGATAATCGATTCGGCACCTAACCCCGACACAAGACCCGACATTTGAACTGGAACCCGACCCTGACCATGACCCAAATCAAGACACGATCCCAAGACCGATACCCCACATCGACCCGAGACCCAACCCAACTCGAGATCCAACCGTGACCCGACACCGACCACGACACTCGACTCGAGATCAAACCCCGACCTTGATCCCAATCCGAGATCCGACCTTAACCCGACACCTGACTCGAGACTCAATCCCGACCCAAGAACTGAACATGACTCCAACCCGCGACCCAGAGACCCAACCTCAACCATGACCCAAGACCTGATCCAGGCCCGGCTCGATCTCGACCCCGACATCTAACTCTAACCCCAAGACCCGACTTCGAACAAGACACAATACTTGACCTTGACCCGAGACCGAGACCCAAGATCCAACCCCAACTCTAGAACTAACCCTGAACAAGACTCGACACTCGACCGCAACACCCAACTTGAGATCTGACCCTAACACCTGACTTGACCCAAGACCCAACCCCAATCTTGACCCTAACACTCGACTTGACCCAAGACCCAACCCCATCTCAACCCAAGACCCCAACTCAAGACCTGACCCCGACTCAACACCAACCCTAACCCGGACTACAACCTCTACTGACACCCTAACGTGTACCCAACCCCGACCTCAACATTCAAAATTCAACCTCTAAATCTAATTCAAGATCCGACTCAAGTCCGAAACTCAAGAGTTGGGCCTCAAATTGAGGTTGAGAGTTGGTTCTCAATTGAGAATCAGGATTCAAAGCTAGGATTAGTATCGAGAATCAATACGCAAGACTTATGTTAGGAAGGAGAGTTGAAGTGTGAGGTTCAAAATGATTTTGAAAAATATTTCCTTACTTTTTTGAAGGAAGTCACTTTACTTAAATTTGAAGAAAATAAGTTGATTTAAAAAACATTTTCTAAAAAATAATTTCGTTCATACTACATAAACCTTTTTGTACGAAAACCTTTTTGTACCTTAATCATCCCTCAAGAGAAGATAAACCTTTTTGTTTCCTCAAAACATTGTAATAACTACACTAAACTTGGCCGCAAAACAGGCCTTCTTACAGGTGATCTTTTAGAAATACATTAGAAGAGCTAGAACAATACAGTGAAATATGAAAGTGACAAGATTAACATGGCAAATTTCAAATCACCAAGACGATGATATCCTCGTTAAAGGACTGAGAACGTACTAAAACAAGTGATGCAAGTGATCATTATAGGTGATCTGCAGGAGTAGAAGCATCCTCAGAATTGAGACTTGTCCAAGCTGTCAAAGTATGGATGTTCAAGTGCAGCTTTTGCAGAAATCCTATCTGCCGGATCAAATTTGAGCATTTTCTACAATGACCAAGTACATATAACAGCATTATTTACTTAGTTCTAACAAAAAAGCAGTAGAACGAGAAGAAAAAAAAGAAATTGAAAGTATTACACGAATATAAAGATGAGATGGAGATTTACCGTTAAGAGGTCCACACCATCAGGTCCCAAAGCTGGAACAGCAGAGGCTAAGTTCTGAGGTTCCCATTGTGGATAAACATGCCAGTCGCGGAGTGAACTGACTCCAGGCCACTGCTTATCAGTTGGAGTTCCTAACAACCTTCACCAATTTCCAAGCATATCTTATGAGTTATGATAGTCAATTTGTCTGCCTAGCCAAATTTATCAAAAGAAAATAGTTGGTTGTAATAATAAACTTCAGTTCCTTAAGAGTTTATTGGTTTTGGTGCTAGAAACTTGATGCTGCCCTTCAAAATTTCAGATTTAAAACCTCAAATGTCAAACGTTTTAACCTATCGGTTAGTTCTACTTGTGATATCCCTTTCCAAAAGCTGTCTTTATGGCCAACATATCTTTCCAGATAGGAATCATGAATCTTTCTCATGTTAACATGAATCCGATTTTCATTTCATCAGGGAAAAGCCATACATCCATAAGGATGTCCTAAACAACTCAATCCTTGAGCCTGAACAGATTTAGAAAGACAGGCTATCATCAACGAGGCAGTTGGAGGTCATTAGATAGCATCCTAAACACTAACTAACACCTCAAAATCATGTGGAAAACATAACTGAAAATCCAATAATTTTGCCACAATAGTCATCAGTATTCAGTAACCCAAGCCTGAGGTGTTTGCTACTTAACTGAAGAGCAATTACACAAAGCAGAAGGCTAATGTTAAATATAAATAGTAAATGTTGTTGGTGTTCACCTTCTCCCTACCAAACCCACAAAAATGACAAGCAGGAAACAAAGAACTTTGCAACTATAGACATACCTGAATATGTGAAGCAATTGCTGAAACTCAGAATCACCAGGAAACAATGCTTGCCTTCGAACCATCTCGGCTACATCACATAAAAAAGACACATTAAAACAGCCTACCTAAAAGTGAGTGCTTTTAGCCAGGAAATATAGTTTTCCTTCGACCTCTAGGCCAATCCCTAGAGGAGCTAAAAGGATTTTCTTTCTTGTGTCCATGTCTTTGTCAATGTTAACCCATACCCAAAAAAATTGAAAATTATCCACAATTGGTGATTTCTGTTTCGCCTTAACCGCTTGGTTCAATGAGAATCCATTTTCAATTTCCATGGAAGTGCTTTACAAGAATTTATTCTGCAACATTACTTGGCTTTTACAACAAAAAAATATTGAAGGTAAAAGTCTTCATTGATAAGATTTTAATTTAGCTCAAGTTGTTTAGAAGAACTTCTAGAGATGTATCCTATGTTGTCAAAGGCAACAAACAGCGAACAAGCATATTACAGCTTCTAAGGTCTGCCAGAGCTTTAAGTGCAAAACACAATTAAAGCATGGGTGTGATCTTTTGTTAGTAATGACTATAAGCATCAATCGATAACTACATGAACAAAGGTATTAGATAAAAAAAATATGGAAATTAAGTCCAAAAGCCAATCTAAAGTTTTGAAATAGATGTGGATATGCAATTTAAATCTCAAAATTCCGTTGTGTTTATAATAAGTAAGAAATGTATTCATAACACTTTTAAACAGTTAAAAGTTTGTCTTTTTTCCAGTTATATTTATTGTTCAGTGCCATCCACTTCAAAAGGAGCCCATGTCTATACACCTTATAGCCGTGATCACTGGCACTCAAGAAGATCCCAAGCCTAAGCTTCTCATGATTTAAGAGCTTAAACGCGCCTCACATGAACCTTTACTAACAATGCAAACGCTTCCTAGTATATCCATCCTGGTGTTTTTCAGCCACCCTAGCAGATGTACCAATTTTCTAAGGAACATCACTGAGATCAAAAAGCTCTGTTAATACCTAAGCTATGTTAAAAGCAACCCAAAGTCCTCCAACATTTTATCCAAATGTGATACTAAAAGAACATAAACTGCCCAAATCCATCTTCTTGTGAAGAGTTCAAACCGAGATATGACATTTTACACCACCATCCTACAGAACTAATATGTTCTACTTAATATTAGAACAAAATTATGTCTCAACTGAATTTCAAATCAACTACAAACAGTATTGTCAAATTATCAGATCATAAACATATCAAACGATGTGTGCTATAACTAGTGAATTTTAGAAAAGGCTAAAACTTTGGTTTAATTTAAAACAACAGACAACATGAATACTGTAAAGAATTAGCAAACATTTCTAACTTAAAGAAGCAAAAAGAATCAAACCAGTAATTTGGCCTAGCAGAGTAAACAACATGATCACCTCAAACAAACTTACCAAAAATACATCCCACAGACCACATATCAACAGCAGTGGAGTAGTGAGTAGATCCCAACAAAACTTCAGGAGCTCTGTACCATAGAGTAACAATCTGAACAAACGCAAATGAGTTATTCCACCAGCAACAATCTTAACTTTCTATATCATTCTGATGATTTTATATGGCAATTCCAGTATGAAGAAATTAAAAAAACTATCAACCTCATGGGTGTAGCTCTTCATAGGAACAGTAAACGCCCTTCCAAGACCCAGATCAGCAATCTTAAGTATTCCCTTCTCTTTATCCACTAGAAGATTCTGCGGCTTCAAATCTCTGAGCATAACATAACATAACAAAAGGGTCGATTAACACTAAGTAAATTGCCCAGAATTTACACTAAACTAATCATGGCTAAGTTAGACCTGTGGAGAACTCCATGGCTATGGCAGTGAGCAACCCCTTTGCACAATTGATACAAGAAACTCTGCCACAAATACGCAAACATCAATATCAAACATATGGGTGAGCACAAACACAGAAAAAGAAAGAGGGGTTTTGCATAAACCTGGATGAGGGCAGTAGGAAGAGCCCTAGCATTAGGTCCTTTCCGATGAGAATCAATGAATTTCTTAAGATCAGTATCCAAATACTCAAAAACAAGATAAAGAATCGGTTTCCCATTTTTGTCAATGTGCTCAACACAAAGCAAACGGACGATGTAGAGAGAATGAGATAGCATCTGAAGAAGTGAGATCTCTCTAAGAGCAGTAGGCGGTATCCCTTCTTCATCCATTTCCAGACGAGTCTTCTTCAAAGCCACCAGTTGTCCGGTAGCCTTGTCCTTGGCTTTGTATACTTTTCCATAGGTTCCTTCACCCACCTTCTCCAATTTCTCGTATTTCTCCATTGATGATGAAGCTTGTTGATTGATTTGGCAGATCTTAAGGAAAGTGAAAGAGAAAGGGGAGCGTAAAGCAGACAGAGAAGGTTTCCCCCTCTTTGTTTTGAATTTCAAATTGCTACAAATGCTACCGCCTCCTATAAATAATGTTGACTAGTTCACTCTATTTATCATTGTTACGTATTACTCATCGTCCATTCCGTCAAATTTTTATTTGATACACCTGTTAAGAAAATAACAATTAATATTTTATTTTTTTATGACGTAGGACCGACCACTTGGGCCGACCTTAGGCGGGCACCCCTCCAAAGTGCAATGAAGGTCACCAACCTAGGTCATAGGAGTTTATCATTTTATATCTATTAATTGATATAGTCTTAGGGCCCGTTTGGCCATGCGATATGGTATCATGATATGGAATCATGATATGGTATCATGATATGGAATCATGATATGGTATCATGATATGGAATCATGATATGGTATCATGATATGGTATCATGAGATAAAATTGAAGTTTTGTTTGGACATGTGATATGGAATTTTTATGTTGTATATTTTCTCATAAACATAAAAATCTCATAAGTTGTAAAACTATTAAAATATCCCCAATTATTTATTCAATCTTATCAAATAAACAACAATTTATAAAATCGTATAATAAATTATTACAAAGCTATTTGTTCTCCACTTAAGTAGTTGTTTCATCTAACTTTAATTTAATAAAAATAATTGAACATAAATGGTAGTGTACTAGCCTTTAAATATAATCCTCCCACATAATACGTACGGACAATTTCCTCACGTTGAACTTGCATTTCTCGATCATGTGACCGAGCAGACGAGCCAACATTGTTACTTTGAGCCATTTGTTGGTCAATATCATCCGCAACTATATTTTCATGCTCATAGACCAAAAATATTTCATCAGTACTTTGGTATTCTCGCAAATAATTATGTAACATTGCACAAGCTATGACAATTTTCACTTGTGTATCAACATCATAATGGCCCATGTCTTGTTTCAGTATTCTAAATCTATTTTTTCAAGCTCCAAAAGTCCGTTCAATCACATTGCGCAAAGATGAATGCCTATAATTAAACAGTTCTTTGGGATTTTGAGGTTCTCTTTCACTTCCTCGGTAATCTTACAAATGATAGCATAGTCCTTTGTAAGAAGCTAAAAATCCTTTTGTGTTTCGGAAACCAACATCAACAACATAATATTTATCTACCAACAAACATTTTATAAAGAATTACTAAAAGCATATGTGACGTAAATGAGACAGCTTTGTGTAAATAAATAATATTTATTCTAAGGATGTAATTTAAAGTTACCATATGGCGGAAATGGAAATTGTGATGTTGGTTCAACAAGTGCATTCTCAAGTACTTTACTATCATGTGTGGTACCTTCCCAACCAGCAGCAATAAAGGTAAATCGCATATCAAAATCACAAGCACATAAGATATTTTGTGATGTTCTTCCTTTGCGATTACGATATGCTTGTTGCACCGCTTTAGGAACCTCCCCTTCTATATATGTTCCATCAATCGCACCAACACAATCCTATCAAATAAAAAATACATCAATATTAGTTTAGTGAACATAAAATAAATTGGAAGCATTAAAGAATGCACTTCATAAAAATAATGTTTGCAAGAGTAATAAAAATAGTGCTTCCAAGACAATGCAAAGTCATAAATAAATATTATCTCTTTAAACAAAGTTGATAGGAAATATGTAACTAAATACTAATAACTTACACATTAAATATAAATGTGCACCTATTAAGGCCATAAAATAAATTTATTACGTAACAATCGGTTGGTGTGAGTTAAAGTGACTATATGTTGGTGAGAATAATAAATTTTATGTCTGTGAGAATAATAAATTTTAAAAAGTAATGATGTGATTATAAATTTTATTTACATATGAAATAAATGGTTAGTAGATATAAATGTGGGGTTGTTTTAACAAAATATAAATTTGTGGATCAATTTTTGTATTAAAATATCTCAAATCATAATATGGAATTCTCATATAATTTCATATCATGGTTTTTGAAGAATATGGAATCACATCTCATGATATGGAATCAGTGTAAAATTGCATGTCCAAACGCTGATTCCATCTCACGATACCATATCATGATATGGTATCGCATGGCCAAACGCCTACTTAGAGTCTGTTTGGCAGTGCTGTTGGGAGGCCAGAAGTGTTTTTTTGAGAAAAAAATACTTATTTCAAGAAATTAAGTGTTTGGCAAATTCTTAAAACTAATTTTAAATGGAAGCAAAAGCAGTTTTTATGTTGTTGGAAACCATATAAAAAATTCTATTTTTTTCAAAAAGCGAAGTAGAAATAAAAAATTAGTAGTTTCAAGACTAAAATATCTCTTACATATGTACATATTTGTCAATATATCTTTTATTAATTAATTAACATATCTCATAAGTTTAGTTGATTTTTATTCAAGAATTTTATTGTTTATTTTTATATAATAATTTTTTATTTATGTTTTATATTATTTATATATTATATTGTATATATTATTTTACATAATTAGAAATAATATTAACAACGATATTTTTGTAGGATTAAAAAAAGAGAAAAAAAAATAATTAAAGATTTAGACTCTCCCAAAAAAATAACAAACAACAAAATTTTCTTTTCTTAATTTACGTATTATTTTATTTTAATTTGAATGTTTAAAAAAACTTTAGAGTTATTATAATAAATAAAAAAAGGATAATAGCTAAGATTGAATCCCAAAAAAATAGGTAACAAATAACAAAAAGATTCCTCTTTTCAAAAAAAAAATTCACTAATACTGATTGAAAATTTGAATATGTACATTTTAAATAACTAAAGTTTATGTATTGGATGTTTGAAATAGTTTCTCTCTATAAAATAATCTTAATATTAAAAGCACATTGATATTTGTCTTTTTCGTAATTTGACTCTCAAAAGCATTTTTTTAAAAAAAATTAGTCAACACAAATTGTTTATCAAAAGCACTTTTCAAATGAATTTGTCAAACACACATTGCTTTTTTTGAAAAGAACCTTTCTAGAAAACTATTTTTAAAAAATTATTCTAAAAATAAGCCGTTTTTAGCAGTAATGCCAAACAGACTCTTAAACATATTTCTCCACTACATTTTTTAAAGACATTAACTCAATGTTAATAAATTGAGAGTATAATAGGAACAAAAAAAATTTATCCTTTCTTGATTTGCCAAAAATGACAATTAAAAAAAGAAATCAAATTAGGAAATATTTAACAAGTAAATAGGAACGAGAGGGTGTATTTCATAATGTATCGTATATTTGTATTATATTTTATTGTTTTAATGAATATAACATTTGAATAGATTATATTACGTAATGTCACAAAAAAACAATTAAAATGATAAAATTAAAAGAAACAAAAGTAGAGCTACTATTAGCCAAAAAGGGAAACCGTTTACGAGGGGCTAGTTCCTTACTTTCGTACCCCCTGTTTTTAATTATTTGTGTGTTTACTACTGGACACTATCAGAGTATAATGATACCATAAGAATATATGGATACTATTAGAGTATATATATACTCCGATGGTATCAAAGATGAAGAAATAGCGGTTCAGTGAATAAAATAAGGAGGCAATCAAGTAAATAATTTGGGTCGTGAATTCAATCAAGATAAATATATTGGGTTGAATCTAATTTGGATAAATATTTTGCCTAATAGGTCCAATTTATGTAGTTTTCCCTTATTTTTATGTAGGATTTTCATAATACAAAAGAAGTGTTTTGATTTCAAAATGCAACGTTTGGAAAGGACCCTAAACCCATTACCCCTCAATCACATGGCAGCAACTTTATCAATTACTCGAAGATTCCCCTTCGTTTGAAACTTGAATTTTACAAGTGACACTCATTCATATATGCACTCGAGGAAACGGAGAGAAAACAAATTATCTATAACTGTACATCAGGCCCTCGGGAATTTCTGGGGTATTACTCGCATGAAACTAACTTCAAGTTGAACCAGTCATTGATATTTTGAGCCAAAACTTAGAACTGGGAAACTTACAGAGGAACAATGTCGAACGAGGTGTTTATACCACACCTGCATAGTCAGTTTTCACAAATGTGGATTTACGCATCCACCTCTACTTTCATCGTGGAATGATTTATATGTATAGATGAATGCAAAATCAAACTAGTACTATTACTTGCCCAAACACACATTCAATTCTTCAATGAGGCAACAATGGAGGGAAAAAAAGGGAAGAAGCAAAAGCTGTGTCAGCAAATTGCTCTTCACCTGGTACAGATTTGCCCATTTAAGAACCACAACAAGCTTAAAAGACTATACTTTCTCCTGCAATTTACATCCAAAAGTATAGAACAGCAGTACACCCAAAGCTACATTCAGTTATGTCGTGTTCCTTATCTAACACGGCATGCTGCAGGGCCACCTGGGGAACAGTTTGGGTTGGGAGACCGACAACCAGCTGCAGTACCAAGAGAGCTACCATAACGGTGATGTGTTCTGTAATCTGGGACCCTTCCTATGGCAAATCGAACAGCAGTTTCAGTTGATGAGGCTTCATTTGTACTGCCACCGCTGGATTGTAGCGGCTCTAAAGTTTCAACCACATCACTCATCAAGGGTCTTGCTTTGGGGTTTTGGCTCAGGCAATAGTATGCCAAACTGCAAGCCTTTTGAGCTGCCCTCACTGAGTATTGGTTATCTAATCTAGGGTCTATAATCTGCAGCATTTTTCTCTTATCGTTAAGTTTTGGCCGAGCCCAGTCAACTAGATTCTGTTCCTTGCTTGGTCTGGTCTTGTCAACAGACTTCCTTCCCGTCAATAGTTCTAGGAGTACTACACCAAAACTGTACACGTCGCTTCTTGCAGTAAGGTGTCCTGTGTCCAAAACATATTACAACTTGTATCAGGTACGCCAAACATCAAACAGATACTTCTACAATGATCCTCAATTTTGCCTCCAAAGTTGGCTTAAAACTATACAGGAGACAGATTGAGTATTGTATCAACTCTTACTTTTTTCTTTTTCCCGACTTTGGATTGTTTAGAGTATTGTAGTTTTAAATCGGAATTAAAGAATCAAACAAATGCATGATAACAGACCAGTCAAGACCTTTTTTGGGGGAGAGGGGGCGAGGGGGAGCAGGGTACATACCAGTCATAACATATTCCGGAGCTGCATAACCATAGGTACCCATCACACGAGTTGATACATGGGTCTCATCACCTTGTGGCCCTGCTTTTGCAAGCCCGAAATCAGATAGTTTGGCTGTATAATCCTGCAATTCACACCAATCTCATGTTATTACAATCAAGACAAAATCAAACAAGAAAAGGTAAAACCAGAGGAAATCAAGTGAATTACATAGTACATGTCCTGGAAACATGACTTACAGAATCCAATAATATATTCGAGGTCTTGAAATCACGATAGATAACTGGTCTTTCTGCATTATGAAGGAATGCAAGCCCTTTAGCTGCTCCAAGAGCAATCATCATTCTTGTGGCCCAAGATAATGACACAGTAGCCCCTGAAATCCTCAAGAAATACCACAACTTAGCAAACCCAACACTTATTTCTTTTTACGCAGCAGCTTGAAGCCAAGAAGATTAGTTACTAAGGCTGAAGTATCAGTGATTCGAAGCACCAATCACAAAAGACAAGCATGTTCTCCAACCAAAGGAGCATATACAATCATTAGCACCACTTATCCTATTTTACAGTATTATTCATAGAGCTAAATATTGTTCTCTTGCAGAAACACAAGATTTTCCAACTAGGTGCATGGATGTATCTAGCATTTCTGTAACATTAAATAGAAGACTAGTAAAGCTAGTAATATGATTCCAATAATATACAACTATGCCTGAAAATTTAGATGAAGATCTCAAAGTTTACAAAGTTCATCTACTACTAATATCTCTTAGGAGCTACATCATTTTCTGAGTGGTAAAAAGCTCAACTAACAACAGGTGAAACTATTGGTACAACTCCAAAAAATCAGGCCGACTCAAATGTACCTCTACAAGGACACAAGTTTCCACTTTTGTCATTCCAGCATGAATTTTAGTGAATTAGGCATGCTGCATCATGGAGCTCAAACTTGACAGTTTTACACATGGACTGATGAAGATGAGCATACCCATTATTATTTTTATTTTTATTTTGAGGGAGGTAATTCGCTAAAAGTTGTTCCTTGAGTTGAAAATCTCATCCCAGTTTTGATCTGATAATCCGTGGAGTTTCTTATGACACGATATAACCGTTTATAAGCAATTTATTCTAAGGTGACAAAAGCAATGACCTTAGAGGCGAAGGTACATATGAGACAACAACTATGTCAGCATTGCAGTCAGTCAGCAGAAGCCAATATGCAGCAGGCTAAGCAAATATAACATGTACTTGAGATTCTCACTCTCTCACTCACCTAAAGCTATCGTAGTAATATTTAAAAAATGTGACATTTTATTCGATAAGCATAGCAGAAATCAAAAAACATCAAGTTAACCACAACATGATGCAACAAAACAAGAGGGGCAACAAGAGGACACATACTTCGGAAGAGATGATTTTCAAGGCTTCCTCTAAACATGAACTCATAAACGAGCAAACGATGGTCATCCTCACAGCAATACCCAATCAACTTGACAAGATTAGGATGCCTAAGCTGGCCAAGAAAGTTGACCTCAGTAAGCCACTCACGGTGACCTTGAAGCCCCTCTTTGTTAAGCACTTTCACAGCAACCGGTAAAGACTTAAGTCCAACACGAACATTCTCATCAATGTAGCCCTTGTAAACAGTTCCAAAACCACCCTCACCAAGTATATAATCAGATCGGAAGCTTTTAGTAATTGTCTCCAGCTCAAAAAGAGTAAACGCAATTATATGTGTATACAGTACAGCATTCTTCCTAAAATCCTCTAAGTTTCTTGGAGTCGAAGGATCACTCAGATCTGATGTAGAACGACTATGATTGTGTTTCTTTGAATCAATACCTATCCTGCTTCCCAACGATAACCCCTGCTGCTGCTGGACTGCCCATCAAAAAAACACAAAAATCAAAAGATAATCAAAACCCCATTTGAGTTCAAACATTGTTGTTCAAATTACAGTTCAAGATTGAACCTTTTCAGCACAAAATCACTAAAGAGGATCATAACACAGAAAGTATCAAAACCCCATTTGAGTTCAAACGTTGTTGTTCAAATTACAGTCCAAGATTGAACCTTTTCAGTACAAAATCACTAAAGAGGATCATAACACAAAAAGTAGCATATGGGTATTTCTCCAATTAGTCAAATAACTAGTAAAAATGAAACAGATCTGAGAAAAAAAGAAAGAAACCTTGATGATGAGCATTGGAGACAACAGCAGATTCCTCCCTAGTACCACAATTGCCCATCTGCTTCTTTATCTGTTCTTAGGTCTAGTCTCATTCTTCACATTAGCACCCCTCTCCCTCCCAAATTCAACACTTTATCCTTTTCTACACTAAAACAGAGAGCCAAAAAGAGCTCTTTACAGCGCACGTTGGGGAGTTTCTTTCTCTCTCTCTGTATTTGCAATTAGCAGGAGAAGTAGATAGTGATACCAACTTTGATGGGTATTTGTGCTGCTGTAAAAGGGATATAAAGGCCAAAGAAACAGTGGTGCAGTGTGCAACACATACTCGCTCAGTCAGGGGCCAGTCTCTCCATATACTAAAAAATTCAATAAAGCTGTATGCGCGTGCTGAACCAAACCATGCCCACTCTAAAATATTTACTAACACCCACTGTAAAATCCAACGTTCTAACATGCGAGATCGTGGAGATTTATCAGAGTTGGTTCCGAGGGGCAAATGAGCGCATTTTCAAGTTCAAACGAGCTTCAAAATCAAAAAAATCAGATTTTACTGTTTTTTGTGTGCTATAGTTCATGGATTTTTGGTGATACAAGATTCTGGCTTGTTTAAAGTCGAAATTTTTCATGGACGTCCGATACGATCTTATTAATGGCGTGAGTTGGTCCCGAAGAGCAAACAAACACATTTTCAGGTTCAAACGAGCTCCAAAGCGAGAAAAATCATATTTTACCGTTTTTCGTGTGCTATAGTCACGTTTACATTAATTTAAACATTATTTTTATGTTGGTTTTTTAGTTATTGTAAAAAAAAGTGAAAGTGGTTTCTTAGTCATAATTAGCTAAGTCTTTTCACATGGTAGAATTTCATGGGATAGATAAGGTTTTCATGAGGCTAAGTGATTCCTTCGGCTCTTATGTGTGACCTTAGGGAGCTTGTTTTGAAAGCTACTCTCTTATGGTTAGGATTTTCGAGTTCTAGTTCAAGGCAAAGCAGTATGGGATTTACGGGGGTTTGGGCCCCCATGGAAAATCTAATGAGATTCGTTCTAATACTTGAGTATACAAATAATTTGAAGTAAAATCAGAAATATGAGCAATATCTCTTGAATATGGAACAATTAACTTATTTTGAATATTAAAAAAAGCCTTATAAAAATATACAATTATTAAGAACTAGAGAGAATATTATTTAAACCAATTCACTAAAAGTAGTATATTTTTTTGAAAATTTTCCAAACTAGAATAAATGTAAATCACAATAACTTATTAGACATTATTTTATTTATAAAATTCAACAGGGAAAATTAAAAACAGTCAAATTTAACAGATCATAAAACATTATCATCAATAACATTTTTTATAAGTGATTTGTTACCACAAATATTATTTTATGAGACATTGAGGTACTCTATTAACTTGAAATATCTCGTATATTGAAGGTAACCTTATGACATTTTAGAACAAATTAGTTGTATATTTCAAAAACAACTTCAACTTCAACTTCAACTATAACTTCAACCATTCCAAATAAAATAAACTATTTTCACAATCAAACGTCCACTTTAAACTATGTCCTTCCAGTTTGCCAGACAATTAACAACAAGAAAATTTATAATCTCTTTAAAGAAAAATTTCCTATTCAAACTTGTACCATATGCCTACCCTTATTTAAGCATTCTCACTTTATGCTCTTAATTGCCCTTTTAATTGAATACAAAATTTAAAATAGAAATAATGTTTATCTATTACTTTTCGATTTTATTTTTTGATGAATAATTATTTTATGGGGCTTTGAAATTCGCATGTAAAAATATAGCAAGTGTTTGATCATATTTCATTACGATTAAAAAAATAGCTTTTATTTTTAAAGTGAAATGATATTTGGAAAGAGTTGTGTTTGGTCATAAAATTAATTAAAGTTATTTTTGAATTTGTGAGTAATTTAAAATGAAAACAACTAAATTTATGAAAATTCTTGAAAAAGTTAGCAAACAAAATTTCAGGGATAATCCGCTAATAAAAATTATCTATAATAATGTCATTTTCTATGAAAGTTTCTTTATTTATTTATATTATTTTAGGAAAAATCATAATAACATAAAATATAAATATCACTGCACCAATAATCAAGTAACTCTTATCTTCGATGATAGATTCAAAATAGTCTCTTAAGTGTGTAATGAATAATCTTGATCTTTTAATCTCCTCAAAATAAAATATTTTTAATCTCCATCAACTATTTACCGAACTTGATCAGTTAGATTTGGTGTGAACAATAATAGAAATAAAGGTGGGAACTTTACATTTAAAAGTCTAATTTTTATAGTTTTGCAATATTATTTATTTATTTCTAGCGTCTAATAGAACTTAATAAAGTGTAACTTCTGTTTTTTTTATATCTTTTTAATTACTCCTTAATATTGCCCTCCAATCTAACCGACAGTATTAACTTCTAATAAATTCAAAAAATCAAAATTGTACCGTGCATATTTAAGAGACCATTTTAAACCTATCTAAGTATGAGGGGTATTTTTGTCATTTTCTCTCACCAAAACCGTTGGTGATTTCACAATTTAACGACTAACCGTGGTGTGGCCCTCCTTGCCTGACAATTAACAACATGAAAATTTATTTTCTCTTGTCCCCTCCTATTTGTCCTCTCTTTTAACCTCTTTAAATTAATTTCCTCTTTAAATTTGTACCATATGCTTTAAGTATTTTCACTTTGTTGACCCTTTTTATTGAATACAAAATTTAAAGTTTGAAATAATGTTTATTGATAACTTTTTGATTTATTTTTTCAAAAAAAAATAATCATCTTTATGTGGTTTAAACTTCACATGTGAAATATCTAGACTTTTAACTATGTAATTTGAAATTTCATATCCATACCTATTAAGTGGTAAGACTGTTCTTAAAACTTAACGAAATAAATAATATTGTATTTATTCAATATTACAAAATAGAGGGTTTTTTTCCATTTGTAACAACATTTAAGAACTAGAGGAGATAATTATAATTCCTAATTTAATTATATAACAAATTATTAGTTTACTTTAAATTAAGGGAATCTTTTCCGTCTTTAAAGTTTAAAGAAAATATCATAAAAAGAAGGGGAAAAGCTCAAATATTCATAGATAGGTTTTTAGAAAAGGCTTATCTATGTCATCCATTAATAGTTGGACTCATTTATGCCATCATCGTAAATCAAAGTGCTCATTGGTGCCACTCTTCATTAACGGCTCAAAATAGGTGATGTTTAAAAATCAGGTTTGGAGATGTGTCATCCATTCAATGGTCCACATCATCTAATTTGTCCCACTTTATTTTAACCCATCGCAATGAAATTTGACTTAACCCAGAATTGAACCTAACTCACTTTCCCTTTTAACCCAAACATGTCAAGTGGGATAATAAAGTTGAGACTTGAGACATGGGACTTAACAATTCATGAACAAATACGTGCCCAAATTGGATAGTAAGGATAACTATATCAAAAGTACCAATCCAAATCTCCATCAAATAACTTCAAATTTTGTAAGCTATCTCCTTGTACTATTCCAACAAGTCTAAATAACACTCGCTCCAAATTTTTCACACAATCATATTCGAAATTTAAACACTTATTTAAGTTTGTTCAACAATGATGGATTACCTTAAAAATCTATTTTCCATCATCCAAATATATTTAGTTAATTGAACTAATGTTTGAGTCACAATTACTGATTTTAAGATTAGAAGCTTGAATTACTTAAAAAGAAACTGAATACCAAGTTGAAAAGCCTATTTGGAGTTGGATGTTGAATCTTAACCTATTATTTTTACAACTATACAAAGTTATATATAAACCACTTGGTTCCAATGTATATATGTATGGACTATATTTATATGTACTTCTCTCTTAAAACTTACCTTTAACTATCATAAAGAATTCCTTGCTCACATGGTAGCCAATGTATTAGTAAAAGAAGCTACCAACCCAACTTCTCCTAGTTGATTTTTCATCTCAGAGTACTCAAACTGGGTAGGGGGCATCTGCAATCAGTTCTAACAAGCTTCACCAAAAAAACGAACCTTCATCGATATAAGGGAATAACATAAATTTTTCATAGTACAACCCTGAAGGGCCCTCCCTTTGTGCAACCAGAATACCAGATGTAATGTGGACGGACGCATTTACAACTTCACAAGTACAAATTCCGCATTTCATTAGCATGACATACATATGGTTCATACAAAAACGACGAAAGAAAAATGCTAGTACTAGTAATAATAATAATGGAGAAAGTAGTCCACTTGCTGTACGGGAGCCTCAGATGTGTCATGATGATACATTATTTCTCACTATCTACTTCTTATGTTTTTGGTCAAAGAATTACTTCTGTTTAACTAGAGAACGTCATGTGCACTAACGTGCAGTTTGACGCGGGGGCCTCCTAAAAAGGTTGAAGAACAAAAGGCATAAAAATAAAAATAATAAATAAAGAGGGTGGGGGGTGTACAAGTTGCATCTTCTGAAGCAGCTTCTTGCCTCACACCAATTTATCATCTGCAAATACACAACATAATGACAATTCATTTTCATAGTATTGACGGAAAAACACAAAGATTCGAGGAATTAAAGTAATTTCAAGATTGAACAGAAGTAGTGTTTTTCGCCAAGAGTGATGGAACAGAGGGGAGGGAGGGAACCCCTTAATGAAATTCATTACAATGCCAAAACAAACCGTAGTGACATGAGTAAAGACATGCATATATTGTAGATAATAAGATCAGATATTCTCAATTCTTTATTTTATCTCCAAATCAACTCCAAACACACAACCTAAGGGATCTTCTGCCGTTAAGAAGAATTGACGTCATAAACAGACTGCTACCTTGATTCTGTAATGTCAACTAATCACCAGAGACGTAACTTTTTCCCTCGTAGTACCTCTTCTCACTAGCTGCTTTCTTCTCATTTCGTTTCTGCAGATATAAGTCATAGTTAGATCCATCACATACATGTTCCGATTCAACCAAGCAAACAGGGCCAGTGCCTCAAAACAAGCATTCAAACAAATGGACAGAATTGCATAATGGCTGAGGGAGGATATGATCAAACTATTCAGCACCAAACTTGAATTTCGCAGGATTTTAAATTTCATCAAGCATCTAAACAGGTAGTTACAGAAGGATGACACCATCATATAATGTCAGACAAAAAAAACAGGGAACTTGACATTAAGAAGAAACTTCAATGACTGGGAGTTGAAAAGAATCGTTGATTTCCTCAAGATACTTAATTCCTTTCAAGGCTAGTCCAACGAGGACGACTGCCTTAATTGGAAAATGCAAACTAGAGGACTTTTCTCTGTTAGATCCTTCTACTATGCACTGTTCAGCAATGAAAACCAGATTACTCAATGGCCTTGGACTCAAATTTGGAAAACTCTTGCATCCTACAAGGTAGCAATGCTTCACCTGGCTTGTCCCTAAAAGGGTTTGTCTCACACAATATGTTCTACAAAAGAGAGGTTACCAATTAAGTTGCTCTGACTCTTCATTTCGGTGTCGCACCCATGTCAACGTGACATGGGTGTGGGTGTGGGATTCGTACCAGATTTGATCAATTGATTTTGGGTACTTCGACAGAAATTCAGGACAGATACAATGATTTATGTAATAAAAACAAAAACTAAGGTGAAATGGAAGAAAATGGAATAGCTTGTATGTAGAAATTTCTCTATTAGTCCTTTTCCTTTTATCTTCTTCTCGGATTTCCTTCTTGATCGATATTTTCTCCTTGAAATACCTTGTATAATTTGCCCCCAAGGCCTAGCTCAAGTGGCAAAAGGTGGAGGATTTGTGGCTTAGGTCGCAGGTTCAAGCCCCACACCATGCAAAGCGAAGCCTGATATTTAAGTAGAGAAGGGTAGAGGGGCGGGCCCATTATCCACCGAGTTTAGAAGGTTGTGATTGGTCCAAAGGGCGAGTCACAGACGGATTTCTCGGTTATCAAAAAAAAAAAAACACCTTGTATAATGTCTCATAATTCAAGCATAATAACTCTATTTTAGATATTTGAATTATTTTTAGCCAATCCCCGCACCCGTATCTAGATTCATACCCCCGAAATCTTAGAATTTAAATCATGAAGGATCGACCTCTAGATCCACACCCATATCAGACACATGCACCCGAGTTTGAGCTTAGACAAGCTATATTGTATGGGGATGAGTCAAAGGCGTGCACTTCCATTGCTTTTCAACTAGAAGCGAGACACAGCACAGGCCTTTCGCTTTTCATTTGACCATGGAGAAAGACACACTTTTAGTTGAAAAGCGAGAAGCGACTTGAGCAATAAAAGTGTGATGCGTGCACTTAAGCGATATTAGGGTATATTAAAAATATTGTAAAAGTATGTGACTGCTGTGAATTATGATTTCATTGTTGTTCTTGTGTCTTCTTCATATGCTTCAACTCTTGAAGGTAAGTTCTTTGCTTCTTCTTTTCTCTTTTACCTCTACTGCTACGTACTCTATTGTACTACTGGAGCTGGGTTACTCTTTTTTCTCTTCTACTTTTCTATTTTCTTCAATTCTTAGACACACTGCAATTATTTTGTATGTTCTGCTGTCTTTTTCCCCATTCTGCTGCTGCAACTTTTTCTCTGTTCTTTAGCTTCATTGTTGTTCTGCTGCTGTAATTTTAATCTAAGAATTGAAATATTTGCTTAATATTATACTTATATTGAATTCTTGAGTGATTTTTATAATTTTGCAGTTAAGTTGCAGTTTAGCTCTACATTCAGGGCCGGCTCTATGCATACTTTAATAAGGCATTGGCCTTAGGCCCCCAATTTTAGGGGGCCTCAATTTTTTATCAAGAATAAATTATGTGTTAATTTTTTATAGAAAAAATATTAATTATTTATGATAAAAAGTATAAATTTAAAATTATTATTTTATTCTCTTCAACCTCATTCAAATAGAAGAAATCAAGAAAATATTGTTTTATTTCTTACACTCTCTCCACTAATACTCACATTACTTTATTCTTTTTAACTCCTTTTACACTCTTTTTTTTTTATATAATTTTTGATAAGTTAGAGTAATATTCTGTCAAAAATATCAATTAATAGTTGAAAAGTATTTAACAAAGTGAATTGTAAATTCTTTTCTTCTTAGACTTTCAAGCATTACAACAACCATAGTAAAATGTGGGGTAACCAAATTATCAACTTCATCAAAGCTATGGTTCTAACTCTTATACTTATTTGAAATCTGTCAACTTATTACTTGTAGAACTATGTTAACAATTCATATAATGATTGCCCGAGTAAAATTATATTTTCAACGTTGAATTGATAAATCTTATTTAAAACTAATAATTGAAAAAGAAATTGAATAAATCATTTATATATAAAAAAATATTAAGTAATACTTTGCATTTAAAAATGTAAGAAAAACAAATTTTAAATAAATGCATGTGAAGTTTATTTAGATTTTAGGCCTTTAATTAAGATTTTGCTTTAGGCCTCCGATTACGTTGAGCCGCCCCTGTCTACATTATCGGCTTTATCGCATAGGCTGCACCTTTGCTTTGTGTCACTATTTAGTACTTGTTACAAAAATTTCCAAAGATGATGTTGAGAAATCCTTGTTCAAATGAATGTAAAAGAAACTAAACAAGTACATATTGGAGGTGAAGTAACCTGATAAGCCTCATGATTTGACACAATTCTCCTTATTATTGTGCTTGTTGTAATATCTAAAGGACTATCCAATACTTGAAAAATGCCCATGCTAATTGGTACAGCATATGGGTTACCCGTCTCCTGAAATATAAAGCATCATGGTCAACAAACAAAAGGACCTTGTAGCCTAATATTCTCGTAAAAGACCACATGTAACCATAGAGTACCTTCTGAAAATCGTTGTCCTCGGCTACTGTTCCATGAACAACTAAAGAGATATTAAATGTTGTTATCTGCATAAGTGTCCAATTGTAGAAAAAGTCAGTACACGATAAATGAGGAATAACATGATATACTCTATGAGATCAACTCAAGAATGAGAGGAAATCATTTGGTTTCTAATTACAGTTTAGGTAAAAAGTAAAAACATTAAATTTCTTAATCTCCAAAAGGAAATTTTCTGATCAATAGAGATCCTATGGAAACAATGCAAAAAGTAGTGAAATTTCCTCTAATAAAATATGAATTATGAAAAAAAAATATGTATGACAGTCAACAGACAACAATGTAATAATTTTCCTTTTGGGGAGAAGAGATGAAGTAAGATGAACCTAACTTTTATATATGTTTTCCAACAAGGTGGAGCAAGTTAGCCCATTATTAGGATAATTACAACAACTAGAATCTAAACTCTTTTGAGCAAAGCAAATTACAAACGAAGTTACTTATAAGAGGAGAAAGACAAAGTACTAAATTACCCAAGCAACGGGAGAACTGAAAACTGTGGGATCTGAGGGCCTCCCATACCATTTAAGCCAGCCAAATAGGCAAAGAATATTAAGAGTCTTGACTTTTTGCTACAGAGGACCAGTATCTATCAAGGACAAAATTAATTCTACTACACTTTCAAAGGCAATGAAAAGAAAAGAATCTCAATGACATATGTTTGAAAGATCTTTGTTTCCTAACATATACAAAACCAACCTTTTGGTCAAACAAAACATATACATGAAAGGACCTCTAAGACTATGGCATATCCACATAACAAGAAAGAGATCTTAAAACTACAGAATTATTCAGCTTTCATTTTTTCATTTCATCCAGCTTTTATTTTCACAAGATCAAAAATTCAGTCCCACACAGACCTTTCGAGGCCCTACCAACACCGGAAAGGATTGACCAAGACTGGGACAGGCAGATAGTCGATGGCAAAGCTAATGGTGAGCGGTGACATCAACAGACCAAAATCCAGACGTTAAGGTGTGAATATCCAGAACCGACAATCTCAAGTGACAAGGGAAGATCTTCAGTTGTCGGAAAAAGGATTTTGGCTGGAAAAGAACTTCCAACGACATGCATCAACACCTGGAAAACCAGACTAACGTGAGGTGAAAGCCTTCGATAGCTGGAAAACTAGAGAAAGGCCAGAAAATTTTTCCACCAGTGACCTACAACAATGACCTTCGACCTATGTTCTCAGATATGGGTGTGGGCACCCAACACGGGTACGGATATAAAAACCGTGTTCATCATCACCTATATATAAAGAACAGAAATATAGGAGTATGAATAAGGGTGTTAAGATACAACTAATAAAGGTATATGACAATATACATAAGTATATATTTCGACAATTAATTGAAGTTGTTAAATTATAACAGGTAAATATTAATTTTTTTGTCAGCACTTAATATTTTATTCATTAGTTATCTCGTATACTAGCACAAGTTCTGGTGCTTTATGTGAATATTTATATGACTTAATCCCAAAATCAAATCAAATATCCAATCAACCTATACTTCTTGTTTATGGGCGTAGTCAAAGCACCCAAGTTAGATTGAAAAGTCGCCAAATCCAGTGTGGATCCCACACCCAAATCATGCTGGACTAAAATGGGTGCACAAGAAGAATTTTGAATTGGGCCTTTCACAGAAATCAAAGTATAAAGAGATGACCATAAAGAGAAAAAGGAAGAGAGATGATCAACTCAATGTTACACACTTTGCCTACATATGTGATGTCTTTATTTCCTATTCCTAGCAAGGTGGTCAAGACTTTGGAGTTTGGACAGTTTGAGTAGGAATTTACTGTGGCAAGGAAATGAAGTGCGCAAAGGATTTAACTTGGTGAAATGGGAATCAATTCAGCAAAGCAGAGTGTATGGAGGTTTGGGGGTCAAAAACTGAAAGTTGAAGAATAAAAGTCTACTTATGAAATGGTTATGGAGATATAACGAGACTTTGTGGAAAGAATTAATCCAACATAAACAGGGCCAAGCTAAACAATGGTGCACAAATATTGTTACAGATACTTTTGGCTTGGGGGTATGGAGGACCATTAGAGCTTTCTGGTCAGCATTGGCCTTTGAAGGTAAAATTCAAATTACAAGGTGGGCAGGGGTGACAAGATCTTATTTTGGAAGGAGAACTGGAGTGGACAGGGGGCATTGCAGGCTTTATTTCCTGGACTATTTTCAATATGCACCAATCCTGAAGTCAAAGTAGGGGAGATTTGGTCCCCTCGGGGATGGAATTTAGCTTTCAGAAGGTTGTTAAATGATTGGGAAATAGCAAGGGTAGCAGATCTGTTGACAATAATCAGTGGTTTCCTAGGATTTAATATGGAAACACCACCGGGATGGACTGTTCTCAGTAAATAGGGTGTACATAGGGGGCTAAGTGAAGTAATACGGAGGTTAACAGGAACCTAGAAATCTTGTATGAAAGAGTGGCATCAACTAAGGTGAAAGCTTCATCTGGCTAGTAGTCAGAAGAGCTTGTCTGAAAGCACTACAGAAAAAGGGGAATCTACATTGCTTCAAGGTTCTCATTATGTAAGGAGGCTTTGGAGACAATCAACCACCTTTTTCCTACATTGTACAGTTAAAGCACAAGTGTAGGTGTTATTCATCAATTTGGCTAAAGTGAACTGGTCTATGCCAGACCATACTGCTGTCTTTTAAGTTGTTGGATTAGGAGGGAGGTAGCAAGAGCCAGAAGATTTGGTGAAAAACAGTACCTGCCTGTAAGTATTTGGTGGAACATTTGGAAGGAAAGAAATGAAAAGATTTTTGAAGGCAAAGAGCACCATACAGAAGATTAGTGGAAGGTCATCGCTCCTTTATGTTTTTGGTGTAAAGAACATTGTCTAAAAGAGGAAGTTCAGTTAGTTTGACTTCATAGGATTACTGTAATTAGTTTCTATTATGTGTAATTTTTTGGAGGTAGCCAGCATGCCGTTAATGCAAAGGAATACAAACTTACCAATTTCAAAAACAGGAAAATTTTGAAAGTTCTGAGCAACATAGCCTTCAACCCAGATTCAGAATCATTTTGGCTCAACATGTGGCACCAAACTTTGGGGGGGCGAACCTCAGTACAACAGAAGGAATCCTGTAAATCAGTCCCCGACCATGCCAAAAGAAGCAGAAAATGAACTTAGTGCAAGGAAGAAGAGAAGGGGTGAGGGGGAGGACACATAGTGTGAGAGAACTAATGAAGGAAGGAATGTAATTATAACCTCAAGCCAACACTGATAAGGAAAGAAGGATAACTGAATGGATAGGGGGAAATTCCATTGGAGTTTTGGAAGATTTGTCAGGGTCTCTTATATAAGGGGAACAAAGACAAGGTGACAGACATTCTTATTGCTATTGGAAAAAAGAGCAAAAGAAGCAAATGCATAGAAAGGGAGGAAAGAAAGGAAAGAGAGAAAAAGATGAAAGCAAATGCAGATCCCTACAAATGATCAAAACAGATTGTATTGTGTTATTATATTTTTGGTGTACAAAGTGTTCCCTATAGATGCAGAAGCAATCCTAGAAGTATTAGAATCATGCTAGGCTTGCTGTTTCTGTTCCTAGATTTTCATACTTTTTTGTAAAGGGGATTTCAGTACTACATAAGTACTGGTTTATAACACAAATCGTTATCTTCTCAAAAAAAGAAAATTAGTCCAGGGAAGAGAGTAGAAGAGGCAAGGAGAAGAAGAATATGCCAGAAATTCATCGATGAATATTCAGCGGATGAATGACCAAATAGAACGACAATCAAATAGGCAAGTCTCATAGAATGTGGAACGGACTTGATATGCTTTCAAGACACATAAAAGAAACGGAGGAAAAATAAAATAGTGAGGAGTAAATAGAGAGATGAGTAAGATATGGGATACTTCTGGCAAGGGAGAATATTGGAAGGGTCTTAACTACAGTAGGATGAGATGAATTGGAAAAAGAGGATGTGGGAAAAGGCAAGCACTTATAAGTGCCAAGATTTAAGGGAAATAAAGGTGGAGTAGATTTGGGGTTAGGAAGTGTAAGAGCCAATGGGGAGAATCAAATGAGGTTTCTGGAAGAGTTGTCAAGTGCAATGGTGGCACATACCACGGGTATGGAGGATAGAATTTTAACACCATAAGATTTACAGGAAAGAACAGGTGCAGAATTGTGTCGACAGTTATGAGGAGTTCTCGGAGCTCAAAAATAACCACCTTCTTGGCCTTTCTTTGAGAGGTGCAAAGTGCAGGTGAACTAAAGAGGAATCAAATCAAAGTTGAGGCCAAACAAGCTCTTGATTACACCCAATAAGAGGAAATGATTTCTAACTTGAATTAAATCCCACTTTCCGAACTTAATATCATAGTTTTATTTATTTTATGAAGAACGTTAGATCATAGTCTTATTATGTAGGATTGCACAAGAAACACTTTTGGGTTCGACAATATGGTTCAAAGTTGCAGACCTCAAGGATATGATGACAAAGTCAAGCAGCTATTAACTATTAGATCTCAGGGAGATGGAAAGCGAACATTTTGTCTGGCAGAAATATTTTTATTTTTTTTTTGAGAAAGTTAACTGGTATTATAAACATAGAAGTACACCAATAGTGAACTCCTGTAGTAATTACATCAAAAGTATAGAGGGTTTACCAAAAAGAATCTAAACACCTATCTCCCTCATAAACTATCTAAGAATAGGGTGATGTCCCCCGGATCCTTGGGAATAGAATGGATACACCAAAAGTAAAAGGTCACTAAACAATTCACTTTAATGCTTTGGAAAGGGATGCTCTTGTTCTCAAAACATCTCTGATTTCTCTCACTCCATATTGTCCACCAGATGAAGGATGGACAATCTTCCATCTCTCCTTGTGTCCTGACTGATTTCCATCTCTATTCCAACATGCTAGGACTTCTGCAGTATTTCTAGGCATGGTCCATGTGATACCTCTCACGTTAATGAAATACTTCCATAGTTTCTCAGTCACTTTACAATGCAAAAAAGATGGTTTATTGTCTCCGTCTCAAATTCACAAAAAACATCTGGAGCATAAGTCCTTTCCTCTTTTCATTAAGTTATCTCGAGTCAGAACAGATTGTCTTGGAAAAGCCATGTGAAGTAAGCCACCTTATGTGGTATCTTCCCTTTCCAGATCATCTTCCAAGGCCACAACTCCTTGGTTTCAGTTGAAATGTCTAGTAATTTGTAGGCTGATTTCACCTTGAACTTGCCATCTCTCTCCAGCTTCCATGTCAATTTGTCATCCTCACAAGTGAGGTTCTTGGCTTGTTCCAAGGTATTATAGAACTAAGCCATTCTCTCCACTTCCCAGTCATTGAGGAACCTTCTAAAAATCAGGTTCCATCCTTGTTCATTTCTGACTTCTACAATTGTAGCCATTTTCTGCTGATTGAGAATATAAATGTCTGGGAACTGTTGTCTCAAAGGTGTTTGTCCCATCCATATACCATTCCAAAACAAGGTTATACTCCCTTTTCCCACATTAATCATAGAGTTGCTCCAAATTCTTGGCCACTGATTTCTAATAGTTCTCCATAGACCCACACTATAAGGAGTATTAACATCCTTAGTAGTCCATGATCCTTCCTTTCCATATCTTGCAAAGATAGTGTCCTTCCATAAGCTCTGATCATCTATTGCTAGTCTCCAGAGCCATTTTAGCAGAAGGCTCTTATTGTGGCTTTCAAATTCTTAATTCCCAAACCTCCCTCTTTTTTGTTGGAAATAACAGCATCCCACTTAACCAAGTGAAATTTCTTAACCCCTTCCCCATTACCTTGCCAAAGAAAATTTCTTCTGATTGTGTGTCTTGTGTGTCTGGCAGAAAATATGAAGTCATTGAAAGGAGATTTTGATGTATAGAACAAAGAAGAATGTGGACCAATAGATATGGAAACAAGAGAGTTGATGAACAAACTAAGGGACTTAAAAGGTGTAGATGGGAGAAGGAGTTGAAACAGGTAAAAATGAAAAAGGAGGAAAAAGGGGAATAACAATGATGGCAATAGCCAGGAAATAATCTGAGACAAAAATCGAGGGCTCTCTGGTTGGAGGAGGAAAATACTAACAAAATTATTTTCCATAGGTTAAACATGGCAAATAAGAGGAAAAACCTACCGCCTTCAACTCTGCTTCTTGCCCATTTAAGGTGGTTTCTTAGTTGTGTCTCTTCCTCTGTTATGATCCAACTCCCACAGAAGTCTCCGATGTCTTTGAAAGTTGTTTGCGACCGGAGATGCAGTGGAAGACCTACGGCCCAAGTCCAGGTCGAGTTCGGTCTAGTCTTCCAATTTGTGGCCACTATCGTTGGAGTCCACCAATCCAGCCAGATTTTTGAGTTGTTCCAGACCCAATTGCCTCCAATCACCTGTTCCGCTGTGATTCTTGTCGCAAACTTGAACAAGAACTTTCCAGACCCCGTCTCATAAATATTCAGACCATGATTTTGCCTCCAAATCTTACTTGCCCATCTCCTCACCTCCGACGGGGTTGGCATCAACATATTCATTTCTTCGAAATTTTCAACTAAGCTTCTTTGTAGGACTTCATTTTGGATGTTCGAGGTATCATTAATGATAATGATTTCCTCCTCCTTCATTAATGTTGGTCATTATCTAAATCTCCAACCCATTTCCTGTTTGACTATTTAAAGCTCCTCACAGCCTCTGCAAAAGGGTTATTACTATCCACTAGCCTCTGCTTTATTCTGTTTTCCTCCATTATATGACTAGAAAGGAATCTCCCCATTTTGTCCGCTATATTGTCCCATCCTGAGTTAAAAGTCATCTCCGAAATGATGATAACGGGCCTCTCCTACCCCTTATGTTTGTCAAACTAATGTATCTATCGTATTTGTTGAAGTTTCTTGCACAGTAGATTTCTGAGAGGCTCTATTTTCTTCCACCTCCTAACCACATTTACTTTCATCTTTGAAGCTTCTCGCATGACCTGAGTGATCCAGATCATAGATTTCTTGTTGAAAGAAGTTCTTGTGATGGTGTTTTTGCTTCTTTCAGTCCATTCGTACCATTCACCAGCTCGCTCCTTTGATTTTCTCGAGATCGAAAGATTTACTCCTATCACAAAGTAAATACAGTCCTCCATTGGAGTGGAGAAAGGTTTAAGAGAAGGAAAGGGGTGAGGATGGTGATTCCCAGTGATCAGAAGGACCACCACAAGGGGGAGATTAGGATGGGTCTAGGTCATAACTTGGGAATCGTGCCTGTGAGTTTTTTCTTTTTGAATATCATTACTTTTTTTCACTTCATATTTTTGCCAAAGACTATCAAGGTGACAACTCATTTTCTCAACGAATGTGGGACACTCATAACACTCTCTACCTCACGCTCAGGACTGGACATTTGGAGAGTGGATAATAACATAGGGTCCCAACATTAGGAAACACAACAATGATAGGTTCATCTCTAATGCTAACGTTCAATTGTGTGACCATATAATCTAAAAGCTTAAGCTGTTAGAAAGGACACATTTTTTTAAATTCAATCATGTCTTCAACACGCCTGCGCTTGAGTATGGGCCTGATTCGGTCCACGCGAGGATATTTCTAAAAGTCAAAACTGAAAAGCTTAAGGCCGATGATTTTGGGTTCATGGTGCTGTTATATGCAGAAATAAAGATACGACCTGAGTTTAATCTGATATCTGTCAGGAAACACTAAGTAAGACACTACAAGAGAAACACCGCCACTACGTAGAGTCGTAGAGAACATGTCATATCACCATCAGTCATTAAGCCATAATCTGGAAAAAGATAACTAATATAGCAGATATCATCAATCTGATTTCCATAAAAATTAAGAGAAGTCATAAGTGATCTTGTATTCATAAATAACATGCAGAAGGTTCATGCAAGTGTTAATGATAATTTCATTAATGTCATTACTGTTTAGCTCCAAAGATTAGAGACGTAATAATAAAAATGTTGTGAAGTTTTCTCTCTGCTTTTAGCATCCTTGCGCTTGGACCACCGTCAATAAAGAGATCGTAGGAAATCACTGGAGTGGACGAGTAATAATAGTAATAAGAATGTTACAAATGATTTTCAGAGAAGTGTTCATATGAGTAGAGATTACCATATCTTTTGACACCTCCCCTGGAGCACCAATAATCACTTCATCAGCATAGCGACAAGCCAAAACACTTAGGCTCCTTTCATGAAGATTCATAATTGGACGGTGTCCACCTCTATTGGCACTGTAAAAGACAATACAGAATGGAAGATGAGATCTTTGACTAAACTTGCAACTAACTAACCATACTTCGTTGTGACAAAGATAAATTGAGCTCCCAGATAGTAAACATGCTAAGAGGAGAAGAAACAGACAGGTAACAAGCTATTTTCTCCACAAAAACCTCAACTACTGACCGTAGATAAGCACAATTAATTCAGCATTTTCTAGCTATCAAAGTATCCAGAGTCCCTATTTGAAGTACAATCTTAGAGTTTTCATAACAATGCAAAAATAAAAAAATAAAAATCAATTATACTCCAATGACACTGTATCAGTAATCGATGCTTTAGACTCAATATAGACTGAAAACAGTGGAAAAGGAGACATCTGTATGTATGGTTTCAGTACAACCCATGTACTGTTTTGTGATAGAATACAAAGTTGCCTATTTCAAAAAGAAATTAAAAAAATAAACTAATCTTCACTGTTGGGTCTCTCTCTCCACCACACCCACCCCCCACATCCCCAAGCTTTTTTTTTTTTGATGACAAAGAAAACCCGCAGCCGCTACCCTTTGGATGCGCACAGGGTAAAAACTCCGCTCCTATGCAATAGCTTGCAAATCACATAGGAGAGGTAACCCGCACTAGGCAAGCCTGGTGCGACGAGCTCGACCCAGAAGGCAAACTCCTTGCTTTCGCTGGCAAGGGGTTTCGAACTTGAGACCTCCAACATGGAAGTCCCAAGCCCAAACCACTGGGCCACCCCGAAGGGTCCCACATCCCCAAGCTTTTGTCTTCTTTTCCTCTTCTATTAGCTATATGCAGTTATATTCCTCCCATCTCCTTATTCTTTTAGACTAAAAGAATTTCAACAAGATAGAAATAAACACAAAAGATAGTAACATAAAGCACATGTCTCTATTTCCTCGAGACATCAGCTCTAAAACCATAGTCCATCATATAGAAAGTACATTTTTTTAAAAAAAAACTGAGAAGGTAACATCATATTAGAAAGTAAATATATTCTCAAGAAAATAGACAATGAGCATTTTTTTTTGAACTTGGTAACTTTGTATTATATCACAAAACAGTACATGGGTCGTACTGTAACCTTATATACAAGTGTACTCCTGATTTCACTTCTCTACGTCTAAATTGAGTCTAACACATCAATAATAGAGACAGTGTCATTAGAGTATAATGATTACACCAAAAGACCAAAAGTAAAATGCAGTTTAGTTTAACTTTCTGCACATTGTTCTCTATGCTCTCAAAACATCTTGAATTCCTTTCTTTCCAAACAGCCCACCAGATAGCCCCCGGGATAATTCTCCATCTACCTCTGTCCTTAGCATGTACACCTGCTTCCTCCCAGCATAGTAATGCCTCAGCCACCTTCCTGGGCATTGTCCAGGAGATGCCTTTGAGGCTTAGGAATATTCTCCACAGATGATGGGTGTACTTGCAATGTAAAAATAGATGGTTAACAGTCTCAGATGTTTCACCACATAGGAAGCACCTAGAACACAGGGTTCTCCCCCTCTTCATAACATTGTCCTGTGTAAGGACTGCTTCCTTAGCCATTGACCAGACAAAAAAGGAGACTTTGTGAGGGATTCTGCTCTTCCATATTTGCTTCCAAGGCCAACTTGAGCACTGTTGATCTGTCTGATCCATCAACTTGTAGGATTTGTTGACTTTGAACACTCCCTTGTCATCTCCTGTCCACCACAATTTATCCTCACCTGGCTGTAGTCCAGTGAAAGTGTTCACAGTGTTTAAAAATTCAGCAACTCTCACTATTTCCCAATCATTAAGGTTTCTTCTGAAAATGAAATTCCATCCTTGTGGTGACCAAAGATCTGCTATAGTACTTTGTTGAAACATGATTAGGTTGTAGATGTCTGGAAAGAGATCTTCCATGTTGCCTTTCTCATGCCAAATGTCCTTCCAAAATCTGGTCTTATTCCCATCCATTACTTTTGCCTTTGAGTTACTTTTAACTTCATTCCACAAGCTTCTGATGGACCTCCAGAGGCTAACACCATAAGGAGTGGTTACATCTTTAGTTATCCAGTTGTCCTCTTCTTCATATTTAGCTCCAATTACTTTCCTCCATAGCATCTGGTTGTTGTTTGCATACTTCCACAACCACTTCATACTAAGAGCCTTGCTTTGCAATTTCAAATTCTTTATTCCTAGACCTCCATTTTCCTTGCTTGTCATGACTTCTTCCCATTTAACCAAATGAAAACTTTTCTTTTCTTTGTTGCCTTGCCACAAAAAATTCCTCCTGATACGATCCAACCTCTTAATGACCCCTGGTGGGATAGGAAACAGGGACATCATATAGGTTGGCAAAGCATCAAGTACTGAGTTAATAAGGGTCAGTCTACCCCCCTTTGATAAGTACTGAGACTTCCACTTGGCCAATTTCTTCTCACACTTCTCAATCACACTATTCCATATGTCTATGGACTTGGATTTGGCCCCCAAAGGCATTCCCAAGTATATAGTAGGCAGAACTCCTATTTCACCACCCAGAATTGATGCTAAACAACTCATGTTGTTTACTTCATTTATAGGATACATCATACTCTTCCTCCAATTGATATGCAAACCAGAAATACCTTCAAATAAGACCAGAATCACCCTTAGATACTTCAGTTGTTCTTCCTCAGCATCGCAGAAAATCAAGGTATCATCTGCATATTGCAAGTGTGTGACTTCTAGTCTCTCAGTACCTTCTCTGGCCACATCAAAACCCCTTATCCAGCCTCTCAAGTTTGCAGTTTTTATCATGCTGTTTAAACCCTCCATAGTGATCAGGAATAAAAAAGGTCCCTTGTCTGAGACCCCTTTGGGTTTGAAAGAAACCTGCAGGGTTACCATTGATGAGTACTGAGAATCTTACCGTTGATATGCAAAACTTTATCCAATTCAACCATTTCTGCCCAAAACCTATCAAGTTCAACATCTTCATTAAGTATTTCCAGCTAACATGGTCATAAGCTTTCTCTATATCCAACTTACAAAGGACACCTGGCTTCTTTTGGTTATTTCTGGAGTCAACTGCTTCATTTGCAATCAAAACTGCATCCATTATCTGTCTCCCTTTAACAAAAGCCATTTGTTGTGAGTCTACCAACTTGTCCACCACCCTTTTCAGCCTCTCAGTAAGAACTTTGGAGATAAGTTTGTAGATGCTACCAATTAGACTAATTGGCCTGAAGTCCCGCAACTCCTTGGCACCTTTCTTTTTGGGTATAAGAGCTATAAAAGTTGCATTGAAACTCTTCTCAAAAACTTCATGTTCATAGAAGTTTTGAAAGGTGTCCATGATGTCTTGCTTTACCACATCCCAACATTTAATAAAAAACCCCATAGTAAAACCATCTGGACCTGCTGCTTTGTCAACAGCACATAACTTCAGACATCTCAGCACTTCACTTTCCTCAAAGTTGCTTTGTAGAGCTTGATTATCTTCTTCTGTTAGGACAGGACATTGCACATTTATGTACTCAGGTCTCCACTGAGATGATTCCTTATACAACCTTTTATAATATTCAACAATTTCCCCTTTAATTCTGCTTGGCTCTTGATTCAGTTCTCCATGTATCATAAG
>NW_006239315.1:32454-45264 GCF_000226075.1 Solanum tuberosum | reverse complement strand
TTGTATCTCCTATGTGCATTTGCTATCTTGTGAAAGAATTTAGTATTCTTATCACCTTCCTTCAGCCATAGAGCCCTTGATTTTTGTCTCCAGGAGATCTCCTCCTTTTTTATCAACTCTTCATATTTCAACATCAATTCAGATTTTTTGGCAGACTCCTCATTAGTAAGGATTCTGTCTTCCCTCTCAGCTTCTAGATCAGCCAACTGTTCAAGCAATTTCTTCCTCTGTATACCCAAATTTCCTTCTTCCCCATTCCTCCATTCTTTAAGTTTAGTCTTCAGAGCTTTTAGTTTGCAAGCCAATCTATAATCAGGTTTCCCGATTATTATTCAAGGTTTCCCAATCTATAATCAGGTTTCCCAATAGACAATGAGCATTTATTATTCAAGGTTTCACGATTCTTGGAATAATATTCCCTTACTCTTAACCACAATGAAAACAACTAATATGGCACTGTAACATATTTCCGAAGAACTCTTTTTTTTAACTCGACAGTCGACATGCAACTAACCCACGTCAGTTAGTCGATTTGCTTCACAAACAAGGAACATCACAGGACAACCATGATGTATGAGGTGGGGGGCAGGGAACAATGGAGTTTTTTCAGTCAAGTCATATTACGAGAAGCTCCTGACTATGGAGAAGGTTGCATTTCCACATAAAACGATTCAGCACCCTAAGGTACCAAGAAAAGAGTGCTTCTGGCTAGCAACAAGAGAGGTGATATTGACGGCCGAAAAAACCTAGGAAGAGAAGGTTACATACATTAGTTGGTGCTTCATGTGTAAATGTTCGGGTGAAGACGTTTACCATCTCCTCTTTGTTGCCGAGCCTCAAAATTATGTCTCATTTTGGAGTAACTCGAGTGATGCCAAGAACAGTGAAAGAGCTAATTGTTCAGCTGGAATTGTGGTAGGCGGAGGGGAAGATGCAGAACATGGAGTGTTGCTCAACTAGCCCTTATGTGAGTCATTTGAAGAGGCAAAGATAGGAGAGCTTTTGAAAATGTAGAGATAAGTTTGCAGAATTGAAGAATAACCTCTTATCCCTTATTTCCTTTTGGTGCACTCATGAAGTTTTCTAGTTTTTGGAGTACTTCTGTACTGGTGATTTTGTGCCCAAATATTTTTTCATAAAATTATCAAGTTGTCAAAAAGAGAACTTAAAGTGTTCCTTTTCTACCTACTAACACTTCTCAAGGAATATGTGTGACAATTGGACAATGTATCATAGCAGGCTGTTTAAGTCTCATCGTCATCCATAATTTTCTCTAACATGATAAACAAATATCATATTAGTACTCTACTTGACATTCTTAGTTCCCAACAAGATTGCTACGATATTTGTTTATCATGTTAGAGAAAATTATTAGGCATATACTAGAACCTTCAAGAAAATCACATGTAAATAAATTAGTATGTTAATTTCAGACAAAGGATGAGTTTTTACAACTATTACGTTAAGGTTTTATCAGGACAACGGAAACTCCAAATACAAAATATTTTAGTACGTGAGGGTTGTGGATAAGCAGATTGAGAGCGCAGAAGCACACCATATTACCTTACAGTTTGATCAGTATGAATGCCTACTAGTAGAAAGTCTCCAAGTCCTCGAGCAAGCCTTAGTATCTAAAATATAAAAAGAGAAGTGAGAAAATGAAGCTGCACTCTGAGCATCCATTAGATATAACATAAAAAGAGACTAATAAGCACTGAGAAGAAATACAGCAGGGAAAAGAGACAACATTTTTCTGTAGAAAGTCTTTTGGGGATCACAAAAAAACTTAATCAAAGATGTTGAAGTTTTGCAAAAATCTCCTAGGGCTTCTTCAAAGAGGTGGTCCAAAGAATGGGTATCAGCAATTTGTCGAAGAAAAGTCATTCTACTTTTACCCACATAACACTTGCGAATCTTCAAAAAAACTACAATAGTTCAAACACATTTCTTTTGCATAACTTTTTCCCCCAAAAAGTTGTTTCGAAAAAAGTTCCAAAAGTTGGTCAAACAGCTCGAAGAAAGTGAGTTCAAAATATTAGGCAAAAGGTTGGAATTTCCCACATGTTATTGTAGCAATGGTCTTGTACATATTAGATGACTCAAAATGGATATCTAAAAGATAAAGCTATTATGTAAGAACACATTTATTCCTTTGGTTGGGTCTTCAAGAGAATTTCTTCGCACCCACCCAATTTCATTTTTTGCTAAAAACATGAAAATTGCAACGACTATTAACAATGGTACCATGTTGAATGTTGTGGATCACTTCAACCATAAACTAAAGTTACTAAAGGAGACTACACTTGTTTACCTTTTTATATGATTCTTTGATATACAAGCATCCTTATCTTTGTAAGTCCTAAAGCTAGATTGCTTACCTCTACATGTCCAGCATGGAAAAGATCAAAGGCGCCATCAATATAGACTATGCGAGCATCAGGTCCAGCTCCCTACACAAACACGCTCGAAAACATTATAACTTATAAGCAACAAATGTACTTCCTAGCAGCAACATGGAAATAAAAGATGAAAACAACCGAGGCGATGTTTTAAAATATCAACAGATTTCCCTAAAAAGATCATAAGCTTAATGTAAGACAGATCAGGCATTGATGCTTAAATGATAAATTGAATATATTCAAAAAAAAAATTATCATATTTGCTCACATTCGACTTAATTATGTGTCGATTGTAATATTTAAAGGCTTAATTTTGTGAATCTCTGGTGTTGGAAGCTAATAATTGTGGAGTGTGATGAATATGCAAGCTCCGGCAGCAAATTAGTGCAAAATGAAGCCCAAAGATAAAGTTAAATATGGAAAAGGAGCAAAGAAATAAGCTAAGATGCCAAAATGAAGCAAGAAAAACAAACACGCAAAACTAATACTACAGTGCAGCACACTGGATGGGGCGTGACACACCCTGGGCTGTCTGCAAAAAAATTTATTTAGGGTAGTTTCAGTAAAAAAAAAATCTTTTGATGCAAAATTATAAACAGTGGGCTCATTGGTAGGTTTATATCAAACGTTCGAGAATTTTGGAGGATATTCAATGGACAGCTAGAAGTTTTCAGGGTTTTTCTCCTTTTTCTTTCTTCTTGATTTTGTAATTTTTATTTTGATAAACTTGTGTTGTTTTTATGCTACGAGTCATTCAACTCCTTGTTCTAGGTCACGGGGAAATTGACATGAAGTGGTCTGAATCTTATTTATTTCAATGAACTGCTTTTGCTTCATGGGTTATTCATTCAATCTTGTGTTTAATTGTTTGTTTTTTTTTTTACAAGGAGTTGCCTGGGTTTGATCTTGAGATGGGAATTGCCAGTGCTACAGCGGAATTTATTTGTTTGATTGGATGATCACCAATTGAACTCTACTTACAGATCCTAATTGAACTTGAAAAAGAGATGAAGTTACTTATAATTGAAAAGTGCAAATTTATGCATCTAGGCAGTAGGGGCTTGATTAGTGGACTTCTTCTGACCTCGGGTTTACTCTTCCTTCTGCAGTTTGTGGTTATTTGGAAGGAAAAAAAGCTAGGAATTTTGAGAGCAAGCATGACAAAGTAATCAATCTTAAGAACAGGTGCTTCTTTCTTTTTCTGCTTAGGTTTTGATGCAACATCTCCTGCTGTAAATGTAAATGATACTGATGCCACAGTTGATTTACTTAGCACATTACACAACTTGTGATGTTACCACATTTTGGTTGTAACAGATTGCCATCATTTCCCATTTGATGGTTTTCATATAAAAATTACAGTTCACCTATCAAAAGAAAAAAAAATCCACGATATTTGAAGCTTAGAATCCCGTATATAAACTCAATGAATCAGTATATCTTTAACTTAGTTATTTACTGTTTTTGTATCTTGTTTGTTTCTTTCAGTGTTAGGTACCTACTATACGGATTTTCATTCTCTGAGAACTACACTTAAGTTTCTCCCACTACCAATATCTAGACAGATGTAAAGAAATCACCTTCCATTCCTTTTTCCTCTGAGGAGGTTTTTCCTGAAACAGGTAACGATATATTAAAGTTGCACCATAACAGTGCAAAAGCACTATCGAAAACCCAACCAAGCTTATGCTACTGCTTCACAAGGATCTTATCACATCAACTAGTGATTCAGTCTCCTCGCAAGGATCCTATATCTCTGGAAAAATTGAACCCTGATTTCCCAGAGATCGATTCCAACTTTATTATCCATTTTTCTTGATTCTTTTTCTTCTTCTTTTTATTTTTTTTTTGGGGGGGGGAGGGAGGGGAGCCACTAAAACCATAAGTTGTACTACTCTCAGATGCTATCACGTCAGAACCCCATGGATTATCCCTTTTGTTTTTCTTCCCTTAACCTATTCAGCAGTCACATATAAAATACTTCAAAGCCTCCGTTTTGCACGTCTTTTAGAAATTTAACATAAGAAAATCAAAAAATATGATTATTCTCTCACTGCTTAATTTTCTAGTGATCTGCTCCTTGTCCCAAATCACCACGAGGCAAGATGAGTTCTAAAATTGGGCCAGTTTAGTGTTCAGAATCTGAGAATCTCCTGCTTTTCCTAAATAGTTATTAACTCAAAACTCCTCCTTTTCTTTTCTTTTTTGTAAGGAAACTTAAAAGAGGCGACACACTGATGAAAACAATCACTTTATGACGAATTTATCAGGCAACAAGAAAACCTTAAAAGTTTTGCTTCATGCTTTGTGGGTATGAATTTACCACAGAGAAAGATTATATGAAAGAGGCTGACCTTCGAATTCGAAAATTGTACAATTCTACGAGACGTAGGAAGAAAATGAGATACGCGTGTATCGCTCCCAGCACCACCGTCGTCAGATTTTTGGCTGTGACCATGGCTAAATTGTCTCTGCAAGGAGGCATGACTGGGGGAGTCAACAGTGGTCCTCTCTCTCACACAAAGAAGCATTCGACCTACATGGCAAATTTATAAAACAAATACTATTTACACAAACAGTATTAGCATCTATAAGCTCTAGCAATTTAATTATTGAAAATTTTAGCTTTTGAATATTAACAAATGCCAAAACATCTTCAAATCAGTAATCTAACGTGCATAAATAGCAAGGCAAGGCACTGATAAGATGCTGCCAGCAGCTCCAAGAACAGAAAGAACTAGCCATTCCAACACAAACCAATGCCCAACTTCGTTTTGAAAGAGGAGGTTTACATTGCCAAAGAATCAAGAGAACAATACATACCAACAATATCAGTGCTTGAAACTCCTTCTGTGCGCTTGATCTGCTTATAGCGACCAACCTTCTTAGCAAGGGCATAAGCATCAGTTCCATCAGGAAGAAGACAAGGGTCATCCCCGTGAATAATATAGTCTATGTTATACTCATCAAATAGTTTCCTCATAAATTCTTCAGTAATGGCATAGGGGGCATCAGAGATGACTTCATCCACCCACTTCACAGCACCAACCATAATCATCCTAGGACAAATCAACAAGCAAGATACTGAGTCAATTCTTTTGATCGAAAATCTATCCCAAGCAACAGACAAAACAATAATAATCATCACAGTCAAGTACAGCAAAAGAGCTCTAATGGTAGTTGCCATGATTTTATTTGTTAAATTCCTTTGATTCTTTCAAGGGCAGTGGTATCAGACAACAAGCAAAATGATGAAATGAAGCCATCAGTTGATTAGGAAAGTTCGGGTGCAAATGGTGGTGTTCTGAGCCGAGGAATTCCGTTCTTTTAACCAAACCCTTGCCATGATAATCAAATCGTGATATCCTAACAAGCCAAACTTCACCCTGATCTGAGGTCTCCTCTTTAGGCAGTTGAACACTCTATAAAACCTTCTTTCAGTAACCCAAAAAAACCATCCTCACCCAAAATACACTCTATAGACCCTTGTTTCTGTAACCCAAAAAAACAATCTTCGCCAGTTCCCAACTGTAGAGAAGATTTCCCAGGAAAAGTATATGCTTTAAGGTTTTGGAAGAAAGATTCCTCCCCTACTAGAACCAATCAATCAAACAAGCTAAAACAGAGAGTAACAGTTAACCGAAGCAACAACAAAACTAAAGCACACTACTGAGTGCACATAAAGATAAGATATTTCAAGTGGATACAAAGCCAAACCGATTTGAATTTTTTTTAAAAGTACAAATCCGAAATGTCAGAACAAAGAAGAGCGCAAAAAACCTCTCATGAAGAGGAGTGACAGGAGGGCCTTTATTCGCTATAATTTCCGCATCGCTAACAACTCCAACAACCAATTGGTCACCAAGAGCCCTAGCTTGTCGAAGAGCATTACAATGACCATAATGCATCATATCAAAACAACCATCCATATACACCCTTATAGGTCTCTTCTTCTTCTTCGGCAAAGCAAATCTCAACCCAAGCACAGACAACCCTAACACCACCCCTCCTACAATCCATGTCGCAACGAACCGCGAACTCTGTTGCACATTCTCCGATCGTCCTCCTCCTCCCTCTGAACCCATTATTCCAAAAATTCCTAAATTATTAGTCCCTAATCTAACAAAAAGCCTGCCAACATCCTCTAATAACGCTAATGAATCAGTCAGTTTTCTCCAGAATCTGTGAGTTCCATTCTAGACGAAAGCGCAAAAGCTCAAAACGTCCTCACTTTTTTCATATATAACGCCGTTTTCATCTCCTTTCTAATGGTTTATTTATTAGACTTGACCGAACACTTGTACAACAGTGAAACAAACGTAGCGTAACAGGTAGAGTATCAATCGTTGGTTATTGCAAGGCCAACCTTATAAGTCATTGAAATTAAGAAGAGGTCCATCAACTTTGGCTTAATGCATATATTGACATCTTTACTTGCACACGTTTAACTAGTTACATGTAGAGTTGTCAAAAAGGGTCGGCTCAGCCCCACCCGGCCCAAGCCTCACGGGCCAAGGAATTTGATGGCCTAGGGTGGGCCGGCCTTTCATTTGAAAGGACCTGAAAATGGTCAATCCAACTCAACCCTAGAAGGGTCGGGGGCTGGGGCGGGCTAGCCTTTTGTTTTTTCTTTTCAAACTTAAAATTCTATAGCATCAAGAAAATGATAAGATTTTCAAATCAAATATTGCAAACAATGGTGTTGTTTCAATAATACTAGAAAAAAAACTAGTGTGGTTAACATGTATCTAGGATACTAGATACGCGAGATACATGTATATGTTGTGATAAATCTCAGATACGCGAGCGAGATATGAGAGTGACGAACGATATGGGAGGGAGGCGAGGGCTCGAGATTTGCCTAAGTATCCTATATACATGTGAATCCACATGGATAGAGTGTATCTAGAACAAATTAACCTCATTTTGAGTCCATGTATCCCGAATACATGTATCTAGACATTCCAAAATCTGGTAAGATTCGTAAATTACAACATAGCGTGCATTTAAGTAATTAGCTCATAGACTAGTGAGATTAATGTAAGTTACCCTTAAATAAATAGTTCTGGACCATGGGCCTACTCCGGTCCGGCCCCAATCAAGCCTCAAGGGTTAAGGGCTTATATGGGTCGGGCTTATAAGCCCTAGTTTTAAATGGGCTTGAAAAATCATATCCCAACCCTACCCCAATAACATGTAGGGTTGGGATGGCCCCATAGGATAAGCCCATTTTGACAACTCTAGTTACATGATTTCACATTTAAACATTTCTAGTTGGTTAAATTAACCACATATTTCTAACATTTCAGCATGATTTATCACCATGTGTGTTCGTCATATTAGACTTAATCCACAAAATTATGTCATATCAACGAAACATCATGTTTAAACAAGACATGAAAATAAATCTACAAATTTATGTCACTCAATAGCTAATGATACTCGATCACTTATAATTCACCTTATACAATATTTTGTACTAACACTCTGAATCTGAAAGTGTTGCACTCATACTTGCATGTTTTGATAGACAAATAGACAAACTTTTGTCAGCGGTGTTGGCCTTATTACTTTTGTGCTATTAGCATGATAACCTTATTGACTTTAAATGGCCAAATGACCCCCTAACCTATTAGCCAATTCCCAACTACACACCAATACTTCACGGGGGTCCTATTACCCTCCTGAACCTTTTATTTTTGATATTTTGTAGCCCTTAAACGCTGACATGTCCAAGAAGGTGAATACACTTTCCTTAGGCGCGTAAGAACTTATCTACAACATATAATTTAGCGTTTTAAATCCACGTGTAAGATGAAACCCAGCCTAAAATTAAGGCTGCCAGCTGTAGCTTGCATTTTTTGGCCATTTTCTCGAAAAAATCTTCTTTCTTCTTCCTCTTTTCCTCCATTTTCAAAGCTTGAGTTTTATCATCTTCCATTTCAAAGCTTCCAATGGTATCTTCCATTTGAAAGTCTGATGTTGTGGAGGTTCGTAATCCTCTCTAATGCTCTCCGATTTCAAATTTATTGTTCAAAATTTTTCCCCCTATCAAAATTATAAAAATTTTGGGTACCGAGATTCATCGATAAGGTTTGAAATTTCTTCTCCTAGTCGATGTCCATAATATAGTTATTTCCCTCTTCGTCTCATAAATATAAAATCACAGAAAACGTACACACATTATTTTCCTCCTCCCTCTAAGAAGAAGAATCATGAACATGCGTTTCTCCTCTCCATCACTAGATCTGCCCCTCAAGATTAAAAAAATTGTCGATTATTACTCTTGGGTCACCATAACTATGTCTTCTTCTGCTAATAGAATAAGCTAAGCATAAATGAATGTTTCAAAATTAATTCTTGAAATGGTAAAAAGTGAAGTACTAAGAAAAATAATTTTGGATGTACAAAAATTACTTGCCATTGGAGTTGTAGAAGAAAGATTGATACACAATTGAATCATACATATCATTGGTTTGTTTGAAATCAGAAATTTCATCCTAACTTAAAGAGAAAAGTAAAGGAAGTGGGCTCATTGGATTATTTTTTTTTGGTCAAGAAATCCATCATAAAGATGGAGGAGTTTAGGGATTGGATCTGAAATATGAAGAAAAATAAAAGTGATAGGAGTGGGTCCCACGCGTGTATACAAACATGTGTATATATCTGGTTAATGACAAAAGATCAGCGTTTAAGGGTTATAAAATATCAAAAATAAAAGGTTCAGGGGGGTAATATGACCCCCGTGAAGTATTAGTGTGTAATTGAGAATTGGCTAATACGTTAGGGGGTCATTTGTCCATTTTCTCTTTATCTATCTATACTACCTTAAAAGCATAAACTCTCTAGAATGTTAAATTACTATAACGTATCTAATTAAAAATATTCATTTTAGTATATCTTTTATATTTTATATTTATATTTGTTTATTTATTAATATTAATATTATATTAAAAGCAGACATCTTTTTCATATTGAAGGGTTGTGACTTTTTCAATGATTTGTGACTTTTCTAAGGGATTGTGACTTTTCTACTGAGGCATAATAAACACACGTTCATACTACCCTTTGTTATCTATAAATAGAGGATGTTATCTCAGTTTTAAACTACGATTTTTCTAAGTTTTCTACTTTTCTTCTTTTTAAAAAAACTCAAGTGCGATTTGAAACAGTTAAGTGGTTCAGAGTTCAATGGAATTTGAGGTATGCTTTTTTTTGTTCATGATTAAATTTGATTGTGCATCAATTTTTTAGGAGATCTTTGTGAGAGACTTTTACAAATTATTTTTCAATTATTCTTTTTATTGTGAATAACATATTGACGCGACTGTTGATTGACCTTAGATATATCACAAAAATTGATATACACGTGCAACATACATATTGTGAAACTAGTGTGTGTATATATATCATAATTGCCTCGATGATCCGCATATCGATTTTGTATCATGATGGTCTCGACGATTTGCATGACGGTTATTATATATTTATTCTGAACTCGTGGGTTAGATGAATAATTCTTATTGTAGGATTCTGTTGTGATCTTGTCTTCTAAGGCTTTTAATAAGTCGATAATTACTTGTTTGTATTTGTTAGGTGTAGGTGGTATGCGTAGGGCTGGCAAGGGGACGGGGACTGTGGGACGGAATGAAGGGGGATGGGACGGGAGGGGGACGCCCTTGGCCGGGATTCGGCCGGGACCGGAATTGGGGGACCGGGATTGGCGGGACAAAAATACGTCCCATCCCGTCCCACTATATATACGGGATGGGACAATGTTTGGCGGAACGGGACGGGACGTGGGATTTTTTATTTTTTTATATGTTTATTTATTTGTATTGAAATTATATGTTATTGAATAACATTTTTTAATTTATTTGGTTTTCAATAACATTTTTAGCCAATAAAAAATGCTTAAGTTTTCAAATTTCAAACTTGAAAGTTCAAATTTGTATTTTAAATATTTTAAAGTAATTTAAACTTGAAATTTCAAATTTCAATTTTTAAATTAAGTATTCTAAAGTAAGTTTAGTATATATGTAAATATGTATGTATATATTAAAATTAAAATGCAAGACAATAGTTGTATAAAGAAAACTTGAATAAAGCCTTTAAATTTATTAAATTTATAAAAAAGACTTGAATAAAGACTTGAAGAGCCTTTAATATAAAGAAGAGGCACTTAATCTCTGCAACACACTCAAATTCAAATATTCAAAAATAGTTTCTCTATCTTCGCAAGGAAATATAAGGTTCGCGTACCCTCTACCCTCTACAAACTCCACTTTTGAGACTTCTAGCTCGTTCTTAGTCTTTTACTAAGTGCACATGTGACACTTGACAATTTGCTCACGATCTTGAACCACTTGCTCACGATCTTGCTATGCCAAGTTAGCCTAAAACTGTAACACCCCGTATTCGAAACAGACCAAAAATACAGATTTTTAGAAGTTGCAGGTGCAACTTACGGTCACCATCCACGGACCGTAGGTCAGACCACGGCCCGTGTTGGTGGTTCGTGGTTCACCACTGCAACCCCTCCCAGACTCAGTCAGAAAATTTGGCTAAGTGTCGACCCACGGCCGGACTTACGGTCCGTAGGTCAGGTCACGGACCGTACGTCATTCGATCCACGGTCCGTAGGTCTGACCGTAGATGAAGGTCAACAGTCAGTTAGATGAAGATTATTGATTGGTCAACTTCAGATGGTCATAACTTTTAGCACAAAAGGAATTGTGTGTCCCATGACCTATGGTATGATAGGTAATTGAATTATCTTTCCAACTCCACCGAGTTTGCTAAATTCCGACCTCTGAGTAAAAAGTTATGCTCGTTTTAGTGAAGGTCTGTCGAGCAGGCTTGACTTACGGACACAATCTACGGACCGTAGATTGACCTACGGCCCGTAGGTCCAATCCGTAGGTCACTCCGACAGCAGTTAATTCAGGGGTCTTTTGGTCTTTTCCTATTTTGTTTAACCCCTAAGATTAGGGCTGGGCAAAAACACCAAAAAACTGAAATACCGAACCGAACCGAACTATTTCGATTTTGGTATTTCGGTATTTCGGTTTTCGGTTCGGTAGTCGGTGTATGTTTTTGTATTTTTTGGTATTTCGGTTCGGTTTTCGGTATATAATTTTTGTGTTATTCGGTATTTCGGTTTACCAAAATATATTATATTAAATAATAAATATTATAATTTTAATTAAATAATTTAAATTAGGTCAAAACTCTTTAAACCTTTTGGTCTTTTCAATTTTTTTACTTTTCTAAATTCTAACTTTCTAGTTTCAGCTTTAGGGCCTTTAGCAGCAACCAGCAGCCGCACAACCAGCAACAGCCGGCGACCAGCAGGCGACAACCAGCAGCTGCCAGTTCCGTCGACCAGCAGCAGTAGTCGCCAGTTCCGTCGACCAGCAGCAGCACAGCAGTAGCAACCGCCAGCCACCAGTCCCAGTCGACCAGCAGGGCTCAGGCAGCCGCAGCACCACGCACAGCAGCAGTCGGCGACCAGCTTTCAGGTATTTTTTTCTTATAAATATATAAAAATAATTTTAAGTTTTTAACTTTCATTTAGTCAATTACTTGAGAATATTTTAGTGCATTTGGATTTTGATCTATCCATTAGAATAAACTAATAAAGATTTCAGATTTATATATTTTTAATTTTTATATTTAAACTTTATTTTTTTATTTTGATTTGCTCATTTGTATAATTGCAATATTGTATTTTCTAGCAAAGGGTCAAATCTCAGACAAAAAAAAGAAGAGCAAAAGTAATAAAGAAAAAGAAACCACAATGAAAAAATGCATCCGATTATTCATTTTTCTTTTCCTTATTTTGCTCCTTAATATTCTAAGTGTGAATTCATTGTGAAATAGTTTTTTTTTATTATATAGATGGCTGAACAAAATCAATCAAATGTGGGTGTGGCTAATCAAAGTCGAATAAGTATGGCTGATTCTACGGATAATACACCTACTACTAGCAATGATGCCTCAATTGACACAGAGGAAATAAAAAAAAAAAAAAAATGGATCTTAGGTCTACTGTTTGGCAACACTTCGAATTTTTTTTTGAAAATGGTTTATTAGTTAAAGCAAAGTGTTTACATTGTAAACAAAACTATGCTGCTAATACAACTAGAAATGGAACAAGTGGACTGAGACAACATTTGACTAACCGATGTAAAGTGTATAAGCCCCCGCCTGTTGCGCCTGACATTCAAAAATTGTTAAATATTCAAAGTAACAGTTCTTCGATAGAGACTTGGAAATTTGAGCAAGAGGTATGTAGGAGAGCTTTAGTTGAGATGATAATTTTGGATGAACTACCTTTTAGTTTTGTTGAAAAAGAAGGCTTTAAGAAGTTTATGAGTAAAGTCCAACCTTTGTTTCGTATTCATTCTTG